>NW_007736654.1:69858-72088 GCF_000696425.1 Galeopterus variegatus
GGCAACACTGAGGGTTGCGATCCATTGCCGGACACGGAAAAAAAAGACAAAAGACAAAAAATAAATAAATAAATAAAATAAAATAAAAAATAGAGGGAAAGAGATTAATTAAACTAATCTTAATTAAAAACATTTAATAAATATCTTTTAATAAAGGTATAGTATTTGAAAGGATAGGCTAGGTTATAATGCTTTAACAAACATTCCCAAATATTAGTAGCTTAACAAATGTTAGTAACTTAACATTCATTTCTCAATACAAAGTCCTCTTCATGGTACTGTTATCCATATTGTAGGCTGATATCCCAGGCATCTCTCTCCCCAAATTAGCTTCCACGTTTGTCATGAAAGGGAAATAGAGTGTGAGGAACTATACAAGAGAAAAGTTTTGACCTGAAAATAATACTTATTTCTATGTGCATTTCATAGACCAAAGAAAATAATGGTCATACTTAATTTCATAGTAGCATGCACTTGGAAGCAGAAAAGAAGTCTAAATTTGCTTGAATAGTGGTAAGATCATTCACTGGCTCTCTGTTAAAGACCAGAATACAAAGTTAAGACACTTTAAGTATTTTTATATGTGTTTGTATGTTTCATTTACAAGGAGGTTATGAAAGGGGGGGAAAGTTCGAGATCAAAGATGAAGAACTCATTACAAGCCATGTTGAGATAAAAATATCTGTGTGAAATGAGTATAGAACTACCCCCATAGGCAGTAGGAAATAACTTGAGCTCTGCTAGATAGAAAGGCAAGGCTAGCATCTTGGATTCTAACTCACTATTGCATTGTAGGTAGCTAATGTCATGATTTTGAATCATTTTACCCAATTATAGAATATAAATTGAGAAAGGAATAAGTGGGAAGAAACAGGAAAGCATGTCACCTATCATAACTAATGGTATATATTAATATCTTTATTTCTTGAAAGATCAAATTTAAGATAGAATAAAAATATTCTGCTTCTCTCTTAAGTCCTTTTATTTTACCTATTTATTACTTGATGGAGTTTACTAGATAAATAGCTTCACTACCAAAAGTGTTTGGAATTTAGAAGTAATGATTGAGTTTATTCTTAATGAAAATATCACCTGCTGTGAATGATAAACATCTAAATTTATTTCATTTTGGTGACAATTACTCTCCAATATCCAAAACATACTTTTTTATGAAAATGGAGAAACATAGCTCATGTTGTAGAATTTTTCTATTTTTCACATCTGAAACAAAAAAGACACAATTTACTATTTCATAAATAAATGTTTACTATTGCTTTATCATCATTTGATTTTAGATATTGAATTATTGATCAGCATCTGCTCCTTAGAACCAGATTGTATCTTTAGTGAGGTTTCTGTTCATATGTTGTTTTCTCTGTGGGAAATAAATTGTTTCTCTGTAGGAAGTGATATGTTTACTGATAAGCTGTTTTCTCAGTAGGCTTGAACTTTGGAATGTTACAATTTAAATTGTTCTTTCTC
This sequence comes from Galeopterus variegatus, assembly GCF_000696425.1. Taxonomy (NCBI): domain Eukaryota; kingdom Metazoa; phylum Chordata; class Mammalia; order Dermoptera; family Cynocephalidae; genus Galeopterus; species Galeopterus variegatus. The sequence goes on from NW_007736654.1 coordinate 71,341, forward strand.
TATTACATTGAGCCCATTTCAATATTATACAAGTTCTTGAACTTTGGGTACTTTCTTAGCACAGATTTATTATGTATAATGTCAAGAAACACTTAAAAATCCTGTTGAATCGTTTTTTTAGAAGTTACCATACAAAAATATTATTTTTTATTTAGACAGAAGCATTTTTCCCCATGTTTCTTTCCTGTAACTGATTAAATATATAATAAATATTTTTCAGATTTTGTTTTGCTCTTATCTAGCAGTTAGTACTATTTTTTTTTAACATTTGAAAGCAATGTGTTACACAATTAAGTTAATAGGGTCATTAGATAAAAGAAATTAAGCTAAAACAAATTTATATGTTTGTTGTTTGGGAGTTTAAATAAAGCATTATTTTTCACATTATTTTCCAATAAATAATTATTAGAATACACGTATACCAAAAAAAAAAAATGAACAACTGATATAAAATATACGTAACAGAATATAAATGAGATTTTATTTGTAGTCTTTATAGTTTTTCCCTAAATCCCTAAAGTTGAAAAAAGATCATAAATTCTAATGAGAGTAACAATGAGCTTTCTGATAGGTCTTCCAGTTCTTTCCAAAAATATAGTACCTACCCTATAACTTTAGCACAAAACAGAAATATCAACCTCTCCATATAAAAGAAGACTAGAAATTTAGTGAATGGTTATGTATATAAGAGTAATTTGTGAATAGTCAGAGTGTGTAGTAAATATAGTTTCGCGTCAAAGAATGCCAG
>NW_007736654.1:73088-78497 GCF_000696425.1 Galeopterus variegatus
AACTGCTATGCCCAAGCAATGTAGAAACAGCTGTGTGGATAGTCAATCTGTATGCTAGCCCTAGCTCAGACACCAATTCACACTGACCTTGTACAAGTTACTTAACTTTTCTTAAGCTTTCTCATCTTGAGCAATAAAGACCTTATCTAGAGGTGAGTTGTGGGTATTGATTGGCTAATGTTCTGAAAGTTCTGTGCAGATGGAAGAAACAGGACATAAAGGATAAATGTAAGTACTAACAGACAAGGAGACTTCAGATAAGGCTTCCAATGATTATATACACATTCTCCTTGTTGTTAAAAATAAGTAAATTGGAAAGGTGACATTTCAAAACTGCATGGAGGTATAATTTTTAAAGGTTATGGTTATTATAATCTCTTAGCAACTATGTTAATAAATAAAGTAGTTATTAATCTCTTAATAACTGCATTAGTTTTCATTAAAGTTGTTCCAAATAAATAACTGACACATATATATTGTAAAAATTCTCATCAGATGGGATTACATATAATTTTTCTACCTAATAATATGTATTTCAAAGGTAATAACATCTCAAGATGCATTTAAAATAATGAATTAGTAATATTTAAGATAAATCTCCAAGATTTAATAAAATTTAATATTATCTATATAACAACAACCTTATAAGGCAAATTTTAAGGCAGTTATGATATAGTCTAAATAATTTATCAATACCTAATTTAAAATATATAAAATCAAAACTGGCTGTTAGGATGTGTACAATAAATATTTTTTATAAAGTCATATGGAATAATTTGTAGGCATATTATTTCAGCAGTCTCGTTTTCTTATGTGCTACAACTATTTTACCAGCTTTATAGAATTCAAGCTATAAAGGTATAAATCAAATTGTAAATGTATAAATTATCTTATAACTCTTTATATATCTTGTCCTAAGAATGGGAGATGAAGCAAAACTAATTATTTTTCAGGATTGAAAAAAAATCTGAAAGCCATAAATTTGTTATTCCATCTTTTCCCCATCTATCTCCTGAATCAGTTTGAAAGAGCATTGAAAATGCCTTTGAGATTTTTCAAAGTACATATGTATGCATTTTTTTGCCAATTTATTTGTGTATTTTTAAAATAAATTTACTTATTTTTAATTGAAAGGCATTGATTGTACACATTAATGAGGTACAGAATTATATTTCAATACACGTATGCAATGCATGATGAGGCAAATTTTAAGGCAGTTATGATATAGTCTAAATAATTTATCAATACCTAATTTAAAATACATAAAATCAAAACTGGCTGTTAGGATGTGTACAATAAATATTTTTTATAAAGTCATATGGAATAATTTGTAGGCATATTATTTCAGCAGTCTAGTTCTCTTATGTGCTACAACTATTTTACCAGCTTTATAGAATTCAAGCTATAAAGGTATAAATCAAATTATAAATGTATAAATTATCTTATAACTCTTTATATATCTTGTCCTAAGAATGGGAGATGAAGCAAAACTAATTATTTTTCAGGACTGAAAAAAAATCTGAAAGCCATAAATTTGTTATTCCATCTTTTCCCCATCTATCTCCTGAATCAGTTTGAAAGAGCATCGAAAATGCCTTTGAGATTTTTCAAAGTACATATGTATGCATTTTTTTGCCAATTTATTTGTGTATTTTTTAAATAAATTTACTTATTTTTAATTGAAAGGCATTGATTGTACACATTAATGAGGTACAGAATTATATTTCAATACATGTATGCAATGCATGATACACATTAATGAGGTACAGAATTATATTTCAATACACGTATGCAATGCATGATGATCAAATTGAGATAACTAGCATACTTATCAGAAAATGTTATTTCTTTGTTTTGAGAACATTTGAGTTCCTCTCTTCTAGCCATTTGAGAACATACAATAAATTATTGCTAATTATAGATGCCTAGCACTACTGTATACTGCTAGAATTTATTTTTCCTATCTGTTTGTAATTTTGTATCCATTAACCAACCTCTCACTAACCCTGCTCCCCAGTCCCCTTCCCAGCCTCTAGTAACCAAAATTCTACTCTCTACTTCTAAAAGTTCAAGTTACTTTGTCTTAGTTCTCAGACTGCTAGAATTTATTTTTCCTATCTGTTTGTAATTTTGTATCCATTAACCAACCTCTCACTATCCCTGCTCCCCAGTCCCCTTCCCAGCCTCTAGTAACCAAAATTCTACTCTCTACTTCTAAAAGTTCAAGTTACTTTGTCTTAGTTCTCAGGTATGAGTGTTATAAATCTTTTTGTGTCTGACAATTGTCTTCCAGCTCAATCATGTTGAGTATTTCATTCTTTTTCATGGCTGAGTAGTATTCCATTGTTTGTATATATTACACTTTCTTTATTCATTTATCTTTTGATGGACTCCTAGGTTAATTCCATCTCTTGGCTATTGTGAATAGTGGTACAATAAACATGGCAGTGCAGATATCTCTTTGGTATGCTAATTTCTTCTTCTTTTGATAAAGAACCAGAAATGGGGTTGCTGGATAATATGGTAGTTTTATTTATAATTTTTTGAGCAATCTCCATACGGTTTTCCATAATGGCTATAGTAATTTGCATTCCCATCAACAGTGTATAACGGTTTCCTTTTCTCCACATCCTTGCCAGCATGTTATTTTTATTTATTTTTTATATATATTTTATTCCCACTTTTCATTCATGTTACTTTTGGTCTCAAATAATGTGAACGATGATATTATTTCTGACCCTCTTATGAATTTTCAAAATAAACAAAACAAATGACAAAATAGAAAAGATCAGTTCCCAAAACATGTAAGGAAGAAAATTATAGTGTTAAAGTAAACATGTTGACACATTCTTATGATAAACCCTTTATATAAAACAATTTGTCATCCATATGTGATAAAAATATCTGTCATTATGTTCCTATTAATATATTTAGAAGACTAAATCTCTTTGTAACTTACTTCTTGAAACAAAAACATTGAAGATATTACAATGGAGATATGTTAAAGCTTCTTTGGTATCAAATAATTGAACTTGACATTTAATTACCATTAATTTTCATATTATTTTGCACAACTTAACTGGGTTAAGATTTTTAACATTAGAACAGGTCAGTGATGGCCAAGCTAGTATCCTCTTCAACTCAGGCTCTATTTTTCTGCTTTGAAGGTGATACAGACCTTCATGCTAAATTTTACAGCTAAACTCTTATTATGAAGAGATTTAATAAGTAAAATAATATCAAAAAGGTGAAAAAATTCTCCTGATCATATATCTCTAGAATATAAAAATTTTACAAAAGATAAAATGTCAGATTGCTATTTGTTTCAGGATCATTACCACCACATAATATATGATGTTTCTAGAATATGATAATCACATACTAGTCTTTGATCATTTAGAATATTTTCTGTTTCAGGTTTGTGGCTGCTGTTTTTGTTGTGTGATGTATATTTTTACCAGTATCTGGAACTGGTGTAACTTAATGATTAAAATGCCCAGCTTTGGAATCAGTCCTGAATATAATCTATTAATTTGAACTTAAGTAAATGATTTAACCTCTTGAGCTTTTCACTTTTATGAAATAAGTATAATAATAATATACAATAATATATAAGACATAACCATAATATATAATAATAATGTTATAATAAAAATAATAAAAAATATGTTATAAAATGTCTGTAAGAATAATGAAGGGAAATAAGATATAAAGGAAAATGACCACATACAAAATATAGTAAGTGTCCTTCAAATTGGTATTTGTGGTTATGGCTATTATTGCCTCTGTATTATTGATGATTCATAAACATTAATTTGTTTTCAGTTTTCTGTTCATTTAGTTATGCGATTCTAAAAACTTTGCTGAATTATTGCATAATTAAGAGAAAAACAAGTCCTAATTGTTTAGCAGTAGTTTTCATCTCAAATTTTGTTAGAGAATGAATAGAAAAGCTGTATTGACTCAATAGACATCATTCTACTTAGAAAGTTTCTAAGACATATCCATCAGTTTATGATACAATTTGTAACATGCTCCTTCCCAAGATGAACTGAAAGCTCTTCTGGATAATCATATAATTGACATCACTGTTAATGTGATTTTATAAACATTCTACATGTATAGCCCTGCTTGGACTTGAGCACTGAGGCTAAATGTTACATTTAATTTAATTTGTGGCAGTGTAAAACATTGTTATGGGGCACACTTCAATTTCCCTTTGTAATACAATCCTACTTAGAATATTGGGCTTCCATTTTATTCTACAGACATAAATCCATAATTCTTATTGAAAACAGTTTTGCAATACTTTTTATTTATCATTAAAACCCTTCTTTCTGAGGGAGCCCATCCTTTCTAAAACTACATAGCAATATTTTCTACATAGAGTTAATTATATGATATAAATACACTTCTATCTCATATATGTTTTTAATTTTAACTTATTTTAAGCAGCATAATACCATTTCTGTTTGCGTTATGATTCCTGGTATCACTACCTAATTCTTGTCAAAATCATTAAAAAAATATTCTATATAGGAGGAAAGGAAAACAACTATTTTTTATATGGAGTGCAGTTACAACTATTGTTTTTAAGGTGAAATTGAGAGGTATTGTAAGAGATGAATGTTAACATGTTTACTAGATTCTAATCTTTGCCAAACATAAATATTTATATGAAAACAATGATTATAGTACATTGGTATTTTCTCTTTATTTATAACATTTTTCTAACAAGTTTGCTAATTTTTGTGTACTGTAGTTTAGGCACCTGAAACAAAGGAGTGCTTTAATAAATGCTTATTGACTAAATAAAGTCAATGAATGGTTTGGTATTTTCTCTTTATTTATAACATTTTTCTAACAAGTTTGCTAATTTTTGTGTACTGTAATTTAGGCACCTGAAACAAAGGAGTGCTTTAATAAATGCTTATTGACTAAATAAAGTCAATGAATTGATGGATGTCGTGTATAGACATCATTTTGTTTTATTGATGTCATAAAATTACCACAGGGAGAAATACCATTTTAAGGAAAAAGTAAAAAGACAGACCATAGAATAACTGGAAATTCTATAATCTCTATAATTCTACCTTCCTTGTTCTTTTTCTTTTCTTAAGTATGAAAAAACACATATCATGATAAAATGTGCAGGTAACATTTTCTTTTTTATTTTTATTTTTTTAATTTTACTTCTCAAAATACATTGTACTTAATTATCATGCCCCTTTACCTGTTCCTCTCCAACCCCTCCCTACCCCCCCCATCATATTTCTTCTCTTGACTTAAATAGTTCAAGGAATTTTTGTGGTTATTCTGTCTCCCCCCCCCCCATTTATTTGTATGTTTATTTATTTATTAATTTTTAACTCCCACAAATAATTGAGAACATGTGGTATTTCTCTTTTG
>NW_007736654.1:79626-82514 GCF_000696425.1 Galeopterus variegatus
CCCAGCAGTGGAATTGCTGGGTCATATGGTAGATCTATCTGCAATTGTTTGAGGAACCTCCATATCATTTTCCACCAACAGTGGATGAGAGTTCCTTTTTCTCTGCAACCTCTCCAGCACTTATCATTCTCAGTTTTTTGGATGTTAGCCATCCTAACTGGGGTGAGATGGTATCTCAGCGTGGTTTTGATTTGCATTTCCTGGAGCAATATTTTCTTTTTAAGCCTAAATTCTGACTGGAAAATAGGATATTCAGCAATATATTATCCAGAGTTCATGTTTACATGATCAAGCATGCATATTTTACCAGCTTTGAAAGAGCCAGTTACTGGGAATATAAGAGGCAGTTGGAACCCTGCCTCATGCTGGCTCTCTTTCATCTGTCACCCTGTTCACTGGAGTTCTATCTCCTATGTAACGATACTCCAATGATGACAACTTGGCCTCTTGTTGACTCCTAAGCACTGCCTGTTCTCCGATTGCTTATCACTATGATCCTGCCAAAAAATTGGAATCTTAATTATACTGAAAGTTATCAGTAAGGCAAATCTACCTCTTAAACATTTGGCTCCATCCGCCATGCTCTAAGTGTAGATCCAGACTCTGAAGTTGGGTAACTTTACTTAGTTCTGAGCTTCCCTGATACACAATTCTCATGCCTACTTCAGGCAAGCTTTTCTTCCTACATGCATTGTGTTGATGTGATTGAACACCTTTAAGCCAATTCTATTTTATGATGCCTATTACATTTACAAATATCCTTGAGTTGCAATTCTTTCTTTTTTGTTTTTAGCTTTTCTTCTTATTTCTAACTGTATTGTTTTTAATGTTTCCCGAATACAGTCATAGTGAATACATTTTTTTCTAAGTTTCATTGTGCCTAAAAGAAGAAGGTCCAATATTTCACAAGTTTTCTTTCTCCAATTATTTATTAGTACACCTGAAGAAAAATCTTCTATGCCCTAACTTTCTTCCTAATTTTACTTGTCACCTACATCAATCATCTAAGCCCTGTGATTCTTTTTTCCTTCTTTTTCAAATGCATCAACATTTTTTTTTTTTTATTTTCCCACAGAGTCAATACAAGATAGTCTTTCCTGCAGGGAAAGTGTTGGCAGGGAGCAGAAAGGGAGACAGAGAGAGAAACCACTGCAACTGGCATTGAAAAAAACCCAATGCTGTATTTTTCTATTGTTATTCTCTTGTAAATCTCAACAAAAGGATAGGTCAATTAAATTGTCTAAGGACACATTGCTAATTAATTAGCTAATAAGTGGGCAAAGCTTAGATTTCTATGTATCCCATTGCCTTGCAGACCAGAAAATAGTGTAAAGAGAAAAAAATAGACTTCCTAATTCCTAGATTTTTCTAAATTCCAACTGACCTAAAGATATTAAGTGAATGCAATGTGAATCTTTACCTGAATCTACTTCCTTATTAGGTGATTGAAAACCCACTGGGGACAATAATAGCTGGTTATCAATAAGTTTTGGAATCCTTTGTAAATATAAATTCAGTTCTATCTCTATAACTATATACATTTTGAAGACCAAAGATTCCTGAGGTTGATAATGAAAGATTTAAGAAATTGAAGTGTTTGAAAAACATATGAATAAATTACTCATTTGATAATCTTCATACATATTACATTTTCAATTGGGTAGAAAAGCAGATGGTTAAATTTAAAGTTATAGTACCACAAAGTGACCAAGATAAGTAATATAAACTATTGCATAAGAATAACATATTTGGTAGAATAGAGACAAATCACAATCAAATAATTAGAATGGTCAATAAACCACAGGAATCTCCTTATTAAGTATTAGTTTTTTACACAGCATTTGTTTCATTACTTATTATCAATTTAGTGAAAATATGGAGAAGTATCTCAGTGTTTTATTAAGGTTATCAATATATGAATATTAAGTTTGCAAGGATTATAAGTAAATCCTATAATGTAGTGTTCAGGGTACTACATTATAGGATTGTAGTATATTGTAGTAGAATATTCAACAGGCAGACTCAATACAAAAGGAAAATTTTATTACAGCTTATACTATATAGAAAACCACACATATTTTCATAACTAGATAACAGAAGTAACAAACGACAAATAAAACACATCTATATGAACATCACAGCAGAGTAATCATAGGTATATGTCACCCAGAGTCAAGATTTTACTAATTTAAATCTTAGAAGCCTTTTTTAGGACAAAGAAATCATGAGGACACAATAATATTTTTAGTTATTTATTTCAATTAAATAATAATTATACAATATATTAAATTATCATACAATTAGATGGAAAAATGTAACCACTTAAATATTGAAGAAGAATAATAAATGCATAAAGTATAAAGGGGATAAGGAGATAAGGAAATACATACAATGAAAAGACCAATCAAAAGAAAGCAATGTAGCTATATTAATTTCAGACAAAGCAGACTTCAGAACAAGGAATATTATCAGGGATGGAGAGGGGCCTTACATAATGATAAAAGGGTTAATTCTCAGATGGCAAGAAGAGAGGAGATTGAATATCCTCATCAAAAAGAGATGGTTAAGTTTGTAATGATGAATATGCTAATTCCTCTGATTTGATCATCACATATTACATACATGTATTGATATTCAGCTCTGTATCTCCCATACACACACACACACATATATATATATATAAAATCAATTTGTTTCAATATCACATATTACATACATGTATTGATATTCAGCTCTGTATCTCCCATACACACACACACACACACACACACATATATATATATAAAATCAATTTGTTTCAATAAAAAAATCAAAAAGTGGTTAATTATCTAAAGAGGATAAGAATCCTATACATGCATAAATCTGGCAACATAGCACTAAAATACATG
>NW_007736654.1:82779-84221 GCF_000696425.1 Galeopterus variegatus
TCAGCTCTGTATCTCCCATACACACACACACACATATATATATATATAAAATCAATTTGTTTCAATAAAAAATCAAAAAGTGGTTAATTATCTAAAGAGGATAAGAATCCTATACATGCATAAATCTCGCAACATAGCACTAAAATACATGAGGAAAAACTGATAGAATGAATAGGAGAAATGAACAAATCCACTATTACCAGTGGAGATTTCAATGCTCTTCTGTAATTGATATACTGAACTTTTAGAAGATCAGAAAGAATACCTGAATAGCACTTATCAATCAACTTGATTCAATTGATAATTATAGAACATTCAATCCAACTTCATCACAGTATGCATTTTTTCCAAGCTTATATGGAATATTCATCAACATAGATCACATTGTGGGCCATAACATATACTTTATAAAACTTAAATGAATAAAAATCATACAATGTACATTTTCATACCAAAATGAAATTAAACTAGACATCAATAAAAAACAAACAAACAGGAAAATAGCAAAATATCTGGAAATTAGCAACACACTATTTAATAGCACATGGGCCAAAAAAGAAGTCTCAATAAAAATTTAAAAATATATATAAACAAATGAAATTGAAAATACAACTTACAATAATGAGATACATCAAAAACAATGATAAAAGAAGATTTATTGCATTAAATTTATATATAAGAAAAGAAGAATGATAAAAATCAATAACCTAAGCTTTCACATTAGGGACAAAGTAAAGAATAATGATTTCAACCTAAAATATCCAGAGAAAAATAATAAAAATTAGAGCAAAAATCACTGAAGCTAAAACCATAAAAAGAGAGAAAATCAATAAAACCAAAAGCAGATTCTTCAAAAAAGCTCAATAAAACTGAAATTTATTTCTAGCCAGGCTAACCAAGAAGAAAAAAGATAAGACACAAATTACTAATATTAGAAATAAAGTAAGGGTCATCACTACTAATCCTATGGGCCTTATAAAGATTATAAAATGCTACCAAAATTTTTGTGTTGACAAATTTGATAACTTAGATGATGTAGATCATTCCTTCAAAGACATAAACATCTCAACTCATAGTATAATAAATATACTTAAATAGCTCTTTATTAAAGAAATTAAATCAATAATTAATAACCTTCTTAAAATAAAATACCAGGCAGAGATGGACTCCCAAATGAATTCTACCAAATATTTAAAGAAAAAATGGTATCAATTCTCCACAGTGCAAATCCAACAATGTATATTAAAAAAAGTATACACCACAACCAAGTGGGATATATTCCAAGTGTATTGATTGGTACAATATTTGAAAACCAATCAGTGTGGTTCACTATATCAAGAAATTAAATAAGAACAAGTATAGTGTGGGGATGTGGGTCAGAAAGTACTCCATCCTCATGGCCTTCAGAGCTCTGGCTTCAACAGTTGCAATCTTTTTCTGCA
>NW_007736654.1:85065-90483 GCF_000696425.1 Galeopterus variegatus
CACAGATTTTCTCTCTTTGGTGTAGTTCCACCTTTGTCTCTAAGTTCCTATAAGTTTCAACTCCTCCATCCTGGGTTCAGAGAGAAAGCAGCTGTGCAGCATCTGGATCACTACCTCACCTTATCCTTCCCTCGTCCTTAAGTCCCTTGATGGTAAACTCCTTGAAACCATATGGGGTTGCCTGCTTCATTAATCAGTCTTAGAATACCTTCTCAATTTGGTGGACATTATACTTTTAGCTCACACCCAAACATATTATATCCATTGATGCAGAAGAAATATTTTGACAAAATGCAACCCCTATGAATAATTAAAAATATATAAAACTAAGAATAGAAGGTACCTCACCAAACTCAAGAAAGATCTATACCAAACGTACAAAAATATATAAAACTAAGAATAGAAGGTACCTCACCAAACTCAAGAAAGATCTATACCAAATGTACAGCTAATACCATACTTACTTAATGGTGGAAGGCTGGATATTTTCCTTCTACAATGAGGAACAAGGCAGGGATATCCTCTATCAACTTTTATTAAACTTGTACTGGAAATTCTAGTTACTTAAAACAAAAGTCAAGAAAGAAAGAAAGAAAACTTTTTGTTTACACTATTAGAATGGCCAAAATTCAAAACACTGACAACACCAAATACTGATAAGAAGGTGAAAACAATAGTAATTCTCATTCATTGTAGGTGGGAATGCAAAATGGTACAGGTATTTTGGAAGACAGTTTGGCAGTTTCTTGTAAAACTAAAGGTACTGTTACCATACAATCCAGGAATAATACCCCTTAGTATTTATTCAAATGAGTGGAAAACATGACTATACAGAAACCTCCACACAGATGTTTATAGCAGCTTTATTCATAATTGCAAAACTTGGAAGTAACCAAGATGTCCTTCAGGAGGGAAACAAACAGTGATACAACCATACAATGAAATAATATTTAATGCTAAAAAATTAACTATCAAGCCATGAAAAGGAATGGAGAAACCTTAAATACATATTACTCAATGAAGAAAGTCAATACGAAAGGCCAGATACTGTTTAATTACAACTATATGACAATATGGAAAAGACAAAACTATGGAGATAGTTAAAAGATTACTGGTTACCAGGGGTTAGTCGGGAAGGAGGGTGAATAGAAGGAGCACAGAGGATTCTTACAGCAATAAACTATTCTTCATGATACTATAACAGTGTATACACGTCCTTGCATATTTGTTGAAATGCATAAAATATATTATAGCAAGAGTGAACTCTAATGTAAATTATGGAGTTTGGGTAATAATGATGTATAGTTGAGTTTAAAACCAAAACAACAACAACAACAAAACTATGGTATATCCATACAATGGCATAGTATTTGGCAATAAAAGGAAATGAGCTGTCAAGCCCTGCAAAGATATGGATTAATTTAAATTACATATTGCTAAGTGAAAAAACAGTTTGAACATACATACTATAGAACTTCATTTATTTGACATTCTGCAAAGGCAAAACAATAAAGAAAATGAAGAAATCATTGGATTCCCAGATGTAAAGGGTGAGGAAGGGCTGGATAAGTGAAACCTACAGATTTATGAGAGTGGTGAAACTATTCTGTATGATACTGTGATGGTGAATAGACGACAATACTCATTTGTCAAAACCTGCAGAACTTTATAACACAAAGACTAACATTATGCATGCATTTTTTAAATCAAGAGATTGGGAAATCCAAGGTTGGAATTTAGAATTAAAAAAACAAACAAACAAACAATATTACAAATGTATAAAATAATCTCTCTGAAATGAGACAATGCTGATCTAAGAAACTTGGAAAATGAGTGTAATCAGTAAGACTAAACGCAAAATAAAACGTTTTTAAGCACAGTTTTATAGTTGATAATGTTATTTTAATAGAAGTTAAAAATACTGGAACCATTATATTTGCATATTGAGAAGTTAAGTAAATGAATGTTGGATGTTGGAAAACATGTTTCTCACCATCGGTGCAGATGTTTACAGAAAAGTAAGGGAAAAGGATAGAATTATCCATGTGTTTATGTACTAGACTTGGAGATGCCAGTATGAATCCAGGCTAAGCTCAATATCCTTACAGAGGATGTTGGAAAACATGTTTCTCACCATCGGTGCAGATGTTTACAGAAAAGTAAGGGAAAAGTATAGAATTATCCATGTGTTTATGTACTAGACTTGGAGATGCCAGTATGAATCCAGGCTAAGCTCAATATCCTTACAGTTGAGTGCATATAAAAATATTTACGTGTATGTGTACATCCATGGGTTAGTGTAAACACATATTTCTTTCCTCTGTCAGTGAGAGGGCCTAGAGGAATACTAACCCATTAGCAATAAATGCACCTAGCATATAGATCTTGATTTCTAATATCATTCTTCAATAAAATGAACTAGGCCTTCTCAGAGAAATATCTGTCTAGAACTAGAAAGATAATGCCAGAAAATACAAAAGTCTTCTAAAAATTAAAATGATACAATGTGTCAAAGGGACTGAAAGAGCTTCAAGGAACCAAAAAGGAAAATTTTGAACAACAAAAAAAAGTACAATTGGATTATAACTCAAATTATGTAATAAATATCAATAGATCCACACTAACCTGTCCTTTTCACATACAAACACATTCATTTTGTGTCCTAAATCTTGTTTCAACTCAAAAGTCCAAAGTAGACATGGACAAAAAACAAAATGTATACTGCTGTACGGCCAATTTGAAGTCTCATCTGTGAAATCAAAAAAAGTTTTCTACTTCCAAGATACAATGGGGGGGGGAGGGGTAAACATAGGGTACATATTCCCATTAAAAAAGGGAGAAATAGGCCAAAAGAAAGGCATAGCTGGTCTTAAACAAGTCCCAAACCTACCAGTGCAGGCAATAAATTTTACAGCTGGTGAATCATATGCCTTGACTCCATGTTTGATATCCTCTGCATGCTCATGTGGAGATTGGGTCTCCAAGTCCTTGAGCACCTCTGATCATATGGCTTTCCTGGTCTCAGGCCACATTTCAGCTCTCCCAGGCTAGTGTTCCACTCTGGTAACTACACAGGTCTGGGATCTCCATGGCAGTTATGCTGTCATGGCTCCATTAAGCATGGAGCTGCTGGGGTTTTTCTGCTGGAACTCCAACCCCACGTTTCCACTTGGCATTGTTCTAGTGAAGGCTCTATGTGGTGAATGCACCCCCATGACAGATCTCTTCCTTGGTCTCCTGGCTTTTACATATACCCTGTGATATGTAGGTAGAGGCTCCCAAGCCTTCACAACTCTGGTATTCTGCAAGCATAAAACCTAAAACCACATTTCTGCCACCAAGTTTTGTGGTTTGTATTTTCTAAAGTTGCAAGTACAACCACACTTGGGGCAATTTAGTCATGGCGGGAGCAGGCAAACCTACTGAGTTTTTGGTGGTGGAAGCAGCTTTCTGAGGTGACCCTTGGTCACAAGCTTGTGGAGGCCACCTCTGACCTGTTCCCAGAGACCATCCGTCTCCCTAGTTCTTTGGGCCTGTAATGGAAGGGTTGGCATAAGAGGCTTCCACAGTTCCTTTAGGACTTTTTCCTCTTCTCTTGAAAATCTCTTTATTTTGTACTAATTCTCTTAGCACCATTATAAGACATTTTAAAATTATAAGATAACTTCTGTAAGCCTCATGGTAACCATAAAGCAAAATCATGTAATAGATACACTAAAAATAAATAGCATGAGTTCAAAATATACTACAAGAGAAAATAACTTAAACACAAAGGAAGACAGTAAGAGAGGGGGGAAAAAAAAAGGATCTACAGAACCACCAGAAAATAAGTAATAAAATATCAGCAGTAAGTTCTTATCTATCAACAAAAACTCTAAATGTAAATGTATTAGATTATCTTATTAAAAGACATATAGTAGCTGAATGTATTATAAAACAAGACCCAACTATATGCTAACTACAAGAAACCAACTTCACCTATAATGGCACATATGCTGAAATTGAAGACTGGAATACTGAGAAAACACACACAAAAGTGTTTTTCCTCTACTTTTACTCAGCAACAACACAGAAGATGGGCTTCTGTCAACAAATATGTAGTGATTTCTTCCCAACAACAAGCAACAATTCCACAGTGGACACCAGACAGGTGCCCTCCAGTTCAATTCCAACGTTATTTACTTGTATACAGTGTCAGATTCCACAGGCATAGGGCTCAGTCCCCAAAACTGCTCCCCCCATACTTCTGATGCCAATCTTGAGCTACAGGTTGTTTTACCTGGGCTTCTGACTGACTGGCTATAAACTGGGGTTTCCACAATCCCTTCCTCAGGTTTGATTGGTTTGCTGAGTGGCTCAACTCAAGGAAACACTTATTTACATCTACCTGATTATTACAAAGGATATTTTAAAGGATACAAATAAACAGCCAGATGAAGAGATATATATGGTAAGGTCTGTCCCCAATCACAGAAGTTTCTGTCCCAGTGGAGATGGGGTGCTCCACCCACACAGCAAATAGAGGCAAACAAACACCATGTTCAGCTATTTGGAAGCTCCCCAAACCCAGGCCTCCTGGATTTTTAGAGGCCTCATTACCCAGGCATGATTGATTAAATCACTGTCCATTGCTGACTGACTTAACCTTCAACCTCTCTCCTCTCCCCAGAGGTTGGGGGTGTGGGGCTGAATGTTCTTACCTGGAGCTCACAGTTTGTTCTCCTGGCAAAGAGCTCCCTCACCATCCTGCCGCATCTGGGGACTTTCCAAAAATTCCTTCATTGACATAAGATCAGGTGTGTTCAAAAGGGCTTGCTGTAAGTAACAAGAAGCTGTCTTTCATCTTGTTTGGGGCACCTTCAGGAACCAAAAAAAAAAAAAGACAAATACTTTAACAAAAGATATTCTGATTGTTCTAGTCACTCAGAAATTGACAGGAGTTGAGAGCTAGGAATCTTAGACATGGACAAAAAACAAAATGTATACATAATAATATCTCAGAAATCAAGAAATTAATCCAAATTACATTAGTTACCAAGAAAAATAAAATGCCAAGAAATAAATTTAACCAAGGAGGGGAAAGATCTCTACAATGAAAAATATGAAACACTTATGAAAAAAATTGAGGAAGACACAAATAAATGAAAGATATTCCATGTTCACGAGTTAGAAGAATTTATACTGTTAAAATGTCCATACAACCCAAAGCAAGCTACAGTATCAATGTAATCCCTATAAATATACCAATGACATTATTCACAGAAATAATAAATAAAATCCTAAAATTCATATGGACCACAAAAGACCCCATATAGCTAAAGCTATCTTGAACAAAATGAACAAAGCTGGAGCTGAAGTCACACTCCCTGACTTCAAAATATGCTATAAAGGTATAGTAACCCAAACAGCATGTCACTG
>NW_007736654.1:90953-93770 GCF_000696425.1 Galeopterus variegatus
ATGTCACACTCCCTGACTTCAAAATATGCTATAAAGGTATAGTAACCCAAACAGCATGTCACTGGCATAAAAACATAGACCAATGGAACAGAATAGAGGACCCAGAAATAGATTCACACATTTATAGCCAACTGATGTTCAGCAAAATTACTGAGAATATATGTTGGGGAAAGGACGGCCTCCTCAATAAATGGTGCTGAGAATACCCACATGCATAATATTGAAACTAGACTGTTACCTCTCACCATATACAAAAATCAACTCAAAATGAATTAATTACCTAAATATAAGACCCCAAAGCTATGAAGCATGGGGAAATTAGAGTGGGCAAAGCTTTCTTGAACAAGATTTCAAGATCTCAAGCACCAAAGCAAAAATAGACAAACGGGATTGTATCAAACTAAAAAGCTTCTACGCAGCACAGGACATAATCAACAGAGTGAAGAGACAACCTCCACAATTTGAGAAAATATTTGCAAACTATGCATCTTACAAGAGGCTAATATTCACAATATACAAAAAAACTCAAACCACTCACATTAAAAAATAAAACAAAATAATACAATTAAAAACTGGACAAAAGACCTGAATGGATATTTCTCAAAACAAGACATACAAATGGCCAGCAGGTATGTGAAAAAATGTTCAACATCACTAATCATCAGAGAAATGCAAATAAAAACCACAACAAGTTATCTCACCTCAGTTAGGATGTCTATTATCAAAAAAACAAAAAGTAACAAATGTTGGTGAGGATATTGAGAAAAGGTAATCTCATAGAGTATTGGTGGGAGTGTAACTTTGTACAGCCATTATGGAAAACAGTATGGAATTCCCTCTAAAATTAAAAATTAGAACTACCATGTTTTCCAGCAATCCACTACTGGGCATATATCAAAAGGACATGAAGTCAGTATGTTGAAGAGATCTGCACTTTCATGTTCATTGCAGCACTATTCACAATAGCCAAAAGATGAAATCAACCTAAATGTCCATCAACAGATAAATGAATAAAGAAAATTGTGGTACATGTGCACAATAGAATGCTATTTAGCTACAAGAAAGAATGAAATCCTTTCATTGTGGAAACCTGAAGGAACTTGGATGCCATTATGTAAAGTGAAGTAAGCTAGAGACGGAAAGAAAAATACCACATGATCTCATTCAAATATGGAATTTTAAAAAGTTCTCATAGAAGTAGAAAGTAGACTAGTGATTACCAGAGGCTGGAGAGGGGAGGGGGAAGAAGAGATGGAGTTGGTCAGCAGCACAAACTTACAGTTAGATATTAAGAGTAAGTTCTGGTACTTTAGGGTAACTATTGAATAATTTTTTATTGTATATATCAAGATAGCAAGAAAACAAGATCTTGATTGTTATCACAACAAAGAAATTATGTTTAGGTGATGGATATGCTAACTACTCTGTTTGGATCATAGTATAATATATGCATTTATTGAAACAACACACTGTACCCTACAAATATGTACAATTAAAATAAGTAAATAAATTTAATAAAAATAATTTAACTAAGACAATAACATTTCCTGTGCATTTATATGTGATTGCTTATATTACCATTTACACATTCACATAGAGACTATTTTGGTGACTATATTTAAGATTTTTAAGAATTGTTGTCCTAAGCACTTAAAAAAAGTGTAACAAAATGTACTGTATAGTTTCCCTATGT
Source organism: Galeopterus variegatus (assembly GCF_000696425.1). Classification (NCBI taxonomy): domain Eukaryota; kingdom Metazoa; phylum Chordata; class Mammalia; order Dermoptera; family Cynocephalidae; genus Galeopterus; species Galeopterus variegatus. The sequence goes on from NW_007736654.1 coordinate 92,647, forward strand.
TAAATTATTACAATAGATGTATGGTGTATTAAACTTGGTAATCAGTATAAAACAACATTTGATGATTTTTTTCTTTTAGTCTGAAATTTTACATAAAGTAACATGAATTTTGTTACGGTGAAATGCATTAGCATTTATATAAAATTATTCAAAACTAATTGGCCTTTTCTAGGCTCTAAATTCTATGGTTAAGAATTGGTTATAGATTAAGCTACATGAGCATAATTAAGAAATCTGATTATTGAAGATCACTTAATTTTTTATCAGGCTTAGTTTGAGAAAGAATTTATATATATATATATATATATATATATATATATATCAAATGGTGATTTATCATAGAAGTAAAATTGGGATTTCTTCCAGCCCATCATCATTTTACTTTTCAACTTACTAGTAGCTTTTACAAAGTTCCAATGAACCCTTATTAATTCAAAATAGAAAAATAAACAATGTCTTTATGTACCATTTAGAAACATTAGAATTGCATATGGAAGAAAATAAATATCATTCATTATACTAAAAATCACAGATAACTATCCTTTCCATTGGGCCATAAATGAATCCACTTGAAAAGGGTATCAGCAGAAAATGTAACTAACATATGCCTCAGGCTCTGTTTTAGTCCGTTTTGTGTTGCTATAATAGAATTATTTGAGACTGGGTAATTTATAAAGAAAAGAGGTTTATTTGGCTTACGATTCTGGGATGGTTGCATCGGGCACAGGCCTCAGGCTGCTTCTACTCATGGCAGAAGGTGGCAGGCAGCAGGTACAAGCAGATCACATGGTGACAGGAAGCAAGAGAGAGAGACAGGAGGTGCCCGGGTCCTTTAAATGACAAGCTCTGGTGGGAACTAATAGAGTGAGAACTCACTCATTACTCCCCTCCCCCAGGGAGGGCATTAATTCATTCATAAGGGACCCGCCCCCATGACTCAATGAGTTTCCAACACTGCCACATTGGGGATCAAATTTCCACATGAATTTTGGAGGGGACAACACAGCCAAACTCCATCAGACTCTGAGTAGGAAAAAGAAGAAACAAAACAGAAAAACACCCCACCTAGTAATGTGCAATACATATTTACTGCACATTAATTGAAAAAAAAATTGCTCTAGTTT
>NW_007736654.1:94348-95266 GCF_000696425.1 Galeopterus variegatus
CAAACTCCATCAGACTCTGAGTAGGAAAAAGAAGAAACAAAACAGAAAAACACCCCACCTAGTAATGTGCAATACATATTTACTGCACATTAATTGAAAAAAAAATTGCTCTAGTTTAGAAATAATGATATATATATATTAAGTTTCCATTTCCATTTCTGAAGTCCTGGAGAACACAAAGACAAGTGTTATACAGAAACAAACCAAGATCGCAAGGAACTTCCACATAAAAACAAAGACCTCCAATAAAAAAATTATGATTAACATTACACACATGTGCATGGAGAAAAGGAAAGAGAGATCACATGTAAAAAAGAATCAGCAGAAACATCAAAAGGAAGATTAGTACAAACACACTAAAATTAGGCTAATTTAAGAAGCTATAAGATAACTAAATTACTTAAAAGTAATTAAAAAGAAAGAAGAAAATTTGTAATAAAAAAGTAGAATACATTCACAAAATAAATTTAGTGTTGTTTGTGAATACAAAATATATTGTCACTAAAATAATCAAACTATAGTTGTTGGATTTAAACAACATACGAGACAGAGTTAGAAAAGAAAATTATATGAACTGGAAAATAACACTGAAAAAAATTATACAAAGGTGAAAAATATGAATTTATTAAGAAGAGGTTAATAAACATGAACCTCTATTATGTCAATTTGTAAATACCCTGCAATGAATTCCAGAATAATAATAGCATGCAGCAATGCAGGGAGAGGCAGTACTCACAAAGACAAAGATAAGGGTGTAGTATGCTGAGTACAAATGAAATATACATTATCTAAGATTGAAGATTTATAATTAATCTAAGGAGCTTTAGGCTCTAATATAGTAATCTCTGCTCATTGGCCAATTGGTATAGGTAATATATTTCTTTGAGTTATTATTTATTCAGGTAGTGCTAGTCAACC
>NW_007736654.1:96262-97813 GCF_000696425.1 Galeopterus variegatus
CCAATTCCCACTCCCCCCTCCAGGGTCTGCGTTGAATATCCCGCGGGTCGGGACAAGGGTGTAGTATGCTGAGTACAAAAAAATATACATTATCTAAGATTGAAGATTTATAATTAAGCTAAGGAGCTTTAGGCTCTAATATAGTAATCTCTGCTCATTGGTCAATTGGTATAGGTAATATATTTCTTTGAGTTATTATTTATTCAGGTAGTGCTAGTCAACCCTATAGAAGGTATTCTGTGAATCAAGTTTGGTGAGAACTTTTAAAATACAAAGGACTCCATAGACATTAAGTTTTTAAATACCTATTGCTAGATAGAACATCAGAATTGCATCAGTCTTTTTCAATCACTGAATGTGATTGGAACCTTAATAAAATGCACAAATGTCCGTACTTTTTTTTTAGATGGGATGAATACAAATTTATATTTTGAGAATAGAACGTGATTGCTAGAAACTGTTAGTGATATTTTATTTAATCTAAGACACATGGGCTGGATTGAAGAGAGTATCGAATTATTTAAATTTTAAATGGAATTAAATTTCATCAAAAAGAATTCTAACTTTTAATTACATTTAAATATAATCAGTTTTGTATTTCAACTGATTGATGATAATTGTGTTGCTGTAATTAGAATCAACTTGTTTATATATTTGGCTGAATTCCTGGTTGTCAGAGTTTTTTCTCAGTTAGGAAAACATGTGAAGAGTTCTTATGCTAGTAGTAGCTAAATAACTCAATCTTTTATTTTTCCTTTGCTTTTGTGGTTTAATTTAAAGTTTCTCATCTATATTGTTATATTTTATTATTAAAAGAAAATTTAGGGCCGGCCTGATGGCGCACTCGGTAGAGTGCGGCGCTTGGGAGTGTGGCGGCGCTCCCGCCGAGGGNAAAAAAAAAGCAAATTTAACATGAAAAATCTCTTCAAAGAATAAAATGATAATAGAAAATAAAATAAATGAAAAAATAGGCAATATATAAAAAGAAAAAAATCAACAAGATTTTGTAATATAAAAATTTGTAAAATTGGCATTACTTATTAAAAATGCAATATATGTAACTAAGAACTACTGGCAAGGATTATAGAGCATATCAGACATAGAAGAGCACAAAACTAATGAGCTAAAAGGAGGTCAATAGAAAACATCCAAACTGAAGCACAAAGAAAGAAAGAAAAAAGAGGAAAAGCAAAAAATAGCTTATGACATGTGAGGAAATACTCAAACATTCTAACAGATATTTAGTAATAATCCAGAAGGAGACAGCAGATAAAATGAGGTAAAACAATATTAAATAAGGTTAACAATGAATTTTCCAAAACTGATGAAAGATACCAACTATGTCTGAAAAGTTCCCTGAAACACTGCAGTAAAAATGCAAAGCGATAACAAGTAAGCTTATTGTAACAAAACACTGGAACCCAAAGATGAACATAAAATCTTAAAACTCTGCCAGAGTAAAAAGTACATACGTTACCTTTAAAAAAACAAAACCCCAAAAAAACAATTATAGAAATCACCTGACTTCCATACGTGTGAGGGGGGGGGGGG
>NW_007736654.1:98631-119717 GCF_000696425.1 Galeopterus variegatus
ACATAACATAAATAATGTGAAAGTAGGAATGGTTTATCTGCAGAAGTGTTCTATGGTTCTAGCAGTATAAAGGAAATCGTAAATATACTAACTGCTTTTTCACTGTAAGAAGTCAAGGATGAATAATACTATATCTAAAATAAACAATAAAATAATATATAGCTAACAATTTAATAGAGAAGAATGGATGTAAATATTTATTTAACCCCCAAAAGACAAGAAATCTGAACAACAAATATTAAACAATGGTGTGGAATATTATAAAATACATTTTACATAAGTAATTAATTTTTTTGTAAAGGAACTAAATATTCAACTTCAAGAGTAATATTGCCAGACTGGATTATGACAAAAGTAAAACCCAGAGATTTAAAAAAAAAGTTATAATCATAATATATATGCAAGCAATAACAAAAAGAAAACCGGTTAGGTCTACTAATGTCAGGCAAACTTTTTAAGGCAGTGACCATGCTACAGACAAGGAGGAATATATTACAATGATAATAGGGATTACTTTTTAAAAATTACACATATTCTAATTTGAATTTCACTTAGTAATGCAGCTTCAAACAGTATAAGCCAAAAGTCGATGGAACTAAATGGAAATATAAACATACACAAAATGACAGTGGTATATTTTTAGTCATTTCTCTAACTAACCATGAGAAAATAAGGACACAATTCAGCAAGGGTCAAGCATCAAATAAGAAAGAGAAACAAGATTATTGAGATACTCTTAGAAGGCACAAAATGTTTGCATTCAATATATGAAGAATTAAATGCACTGTTTTCAGTAAGGCACAGAACAATTAGATGAAAAGGTAGTAAATATAAAAATGAGTCATAACATTTTTCATTATTTTTTACAATGTCTATCTTCATATAAGTATAGATTTCAGATTTTAAGCTACTCAACTGCCTTAATCCTTGGAATATTTCATATTTATGAAGATACCAACAGAATATAATGATTTTCTCAGTAGTTTTCCAGCTCTGTAAACAATATTATCATTTTTTCTAATATTTTAATCATGCTTTCTCTATGGCCTTCACAAGCAATTTCACTTGAATAACATTTTATTTCTACTATATTAACCAGGAAGCATTTAAAAACACATACATTCTTTCAATTCTTTATGTCAAAATGAATTACACTGTTTCCGTTTTGAATGTTCTCATCACTTTTGAGAAAAATGTAGTTTAGTGCAATGGTGGGGTTAATAAAATTTACTGTATAAATGGCTAATTTTCTCTTTTGAAAAGGTGCAAAGAACTCAATCAAGATAGTTCTATCAATGTTACTCAGTTCCAAACTATATACATTCATGTTTTCTATTCAAGGAATAAGAAACCAAGTTTTCCTGTGTTATTTGCCTACTCACACTGTCCATAAACCCACAATCCAACCTTCCTGTGGAAATCTATTTCTCTATCCATCTAAAACTCATTGGAGTAGTGAAAACCTATTCCCTAGACTTAGCCAATGTATCACATAGAAAGCAGTTACCATACCAAGCTGTATACACTTCCTTTATTATGAAGGCACTTCAGAAAGTTTATGGAAAGATTTGTATTGTCTTTCAATTCTATTTTTCTTTGATTTTTTTGAAGTACCTTCATGTTATATTTACTTAATTTTTATATTTAGTATATTGTAAAAAAAATAATTTAAGACTTCTAGAAAATAGACCAATGAATCAAATCGGATATGTAAATCTATTCATAATGTACTGTGATATGTAGGGGGTTCTAATAGGACTAATAATGATTCCTATATTTTCAAAAGTTAACATGCTGCAATGTAGTGCTGTGTAATTTGTGTTTCATATTTATGGGGATAAAAACACAATTGCTCCTAGTTACACAATTTTAAATAAAGTAAAGACTAAAACATGCAAAATGCTAATTTTTTTCTACGAGAAATTAAAAAAATGATGAAACAAATAGAATTATTGTGAATTACAGTTAATACACATCCACATCTTAAGATACCAGGGAATTACACATCAACATATGGCACCCTGGTACACTGACTATTTTAATGAAAGGTCTTAAGATACCAGGGAATTACACATCAACATATGGCACCCTGGTACACTGACTATTTTAATTAAAGGTCTTTGAAGTTCAGCACATGCAGGAAGAGACTTTTTTCTTATCTGCACAAAGATTGGACCCCCAAAGAGAACACAATTGCCTTTCATTCCCTCCCTGAAATTTCATTATTTATCACAGAGGAAGAGACTGAAAATTACACACTACACCTAGAGCCCAGACCAACTTCATCTCAAACCATCGTGTAGTCTCTGTTTCATTCAGTTCTCAGAGAGAATAATTTACTAACCATTGTCTGAGCATTCAGCTGATTCATTCCCCCTAAAAATAATTTATTCCTACACTCTACATCTCCCCCTTCCCTATAAAGAGAAATATATAAGCATCTATACCCTATTGAGTTATTGGGTAATCATGAAGAGAAAGACAGGTGCATGAAATCAAATTTCTTATTAGCTACCCTAAAGAAGCACTACCGCATATATAATGAAGGAAGCTACAAGGATAAACCATGTGTTGTTAAGGTTAAAACAATGTGAAAAACCTAAATGTCCATCATAATAAGATTATTAAACAAATGAATGTTACATCCTTATTATAGATCTTCTGCTAACACGTAAAAATAATGATGAAAATCTATGTAATTTATACTTTTTTATTGCTCAGCATCCACATCTTACACCAGTGTATGAAGAATTTTTAGTGTATGATTCTCAGTGGGTTTAGAGGCCAGATATTTGCTTTTCCCAAATGTCCTTGCTGCTATAGTGTGGGCATGGAAATGACAGTGGCCCCTACAGACCTAAATGTAAGACAAATTATGAACCTACTGGAAGGTATAAGGATAAAATAATTGTGATAAAATTTGTCTTGGGCTAGAGAAAAATGTCTTATATAAGACAAACACACACATGTATATATGCCATATAAGAAAAAAAGCTTATAATTTGACTTCGTCAAAATTAAAAACTTTTACACTTCAAAAAGCAGTGTTAAGAAAATGTAAATACAGGTATAGATTGGTAGATTATTCTTGAATATAGTAAATAAATAGAATATATTTGTATATAATAATTTGCATCTACAATATAAAGAACACTCACAACTCAATAATAAGATAGTAAAATAAGAAATTTTAAAAGATACTTCATCAAAAGCAATATATAACTGAAAAACACATGAAACTATGCTCAACATCCATAGTCATTTAAAAATGAAAATTTAAGAAGCAATGAGATTTTATCAGAATGTCTAAAGTTAGAAAGACTGTTGATGTGAGTCTGGGATGACAGGAAATCTCATATATCGCTGGTGAGAATAAAAATTATGTGTAATGGCTTGGCAATGTCTTATAAAATTAAATATTCACTTACCAGAAAGCCATCTTCTAGGTTATTGAAATTAGAAACACATGTCTACAAAAAGACTTACCTGCTAACAAATTTATTTACAAGTACATTAAATTAGAAATAAAATGGCCTCTTTTTTGGTGACTACTGGTTAGATTATTATTTTCTGAATTTCAGTTTTGACTTTAATGATATGAATAATACCATCTATTTAAGTTCTTATCAGACTCTGAGAGGATGACAGCTATGAGGATCCCTAAGTCATCATAAGGATGGGCAAAGGCAGATGGGACTTTAAATAAACAGTAAGTGTAGCATCCAAAACTTTTCTATCAGAAGCAAAAATTGTGTGTGTGCGTGCATGTATATGTGTGTATCTCCTTGGTTATCAGGAGGTTGGAGGTTGCATATATAAAATAACTTTGTTTTGTGATGTGAATTTTTATAGATAATTTTTTCATAGGTCAGGCAATTACATAAAGTAATAAAATATGCCAGATAGGGTCTTTAATATGAACTGATGCTAACCATAGAATAGTTTCTTATGTTTTTTCCCTATGAATTTGATCATGTAAGAAATCCTCCCTGCAATTTCACAAGCAGTGCCTTGTAGTATTTATGCCAGGTTGTATCTTTCTTACTTCTTTACTATTACTTGTTCTTGAACTTTATACAATAATATTCACCGAGTGTAAAACTGTGAATGCTGATAATAATTCTTACAGTAGGCAGTCAATAGGAGACAGGAAATCAGAGCAGTCATCAGCTATATTGTCTTGGCAACGTTTTTATATTTTTAGTGGCATATAATATTTGTTCTTATGAATCACGGCAAATTCCACCGATTGGATGTTTGCAGTTGCACTTTTCATGAGTTACTGAGCTGGTAGAGCTTGCACAGAATTAAATGTCAGATAAAATCAGCACAAGTGTTTAATGGCATAAAATAAACCTAACCAGGGCAGAGGGGATTCTTGATATTAGCAAACCAGTTTCAATAAGTAAATCTAGGGTAAAATTTAAATGCATATTTCTACTTTATGAGGAAATTCCACATTTAGTAACAGGTTAAAGAATATTTTCTTGCTATTATTTTTTGAGCAATCCTTGTATTTCAGAGTACCTATACTTGCATGTCTGCTTGGCTTATTAGAACAATTAAATATAATTTTAAATATTATTCATTTAATTCCAAGGAACAATTAATTTTAATTACATATTTAAAATTAATTTTTGTTGTTTGTATTTTATGTTTCCCAATTTCATTTTATTATATAATTTGATTCAGAAATAAAAATATTTCATGGATAACATATACGTAGATTTTTTTCTTTATTAAAATGCTAAGATAAATATAATGTCCAATATATGAAACTAAGTGAATTTATTTACATGCTTTCTCATTTGAAAAACATGATGCTCGTTCAATGAAGAATTTCAGGTATTCAGTTTGATTAGTTGTCTACCTAACTTTGAAAATTTCTCCATAGACAGATTGAGAGGTACATACTGTTGGAAATAACTAATGCAGGAAAATATATTTTGACATATTTGGGGAATTAACACATAAAATTTTGTATTAGTTATCTATCACTGTGCAACAAATTATCCCTCAAATTGAAGGATTAATACAAGCATTTATCATCTTTCTGCGGGTAAGAAATTTTGGTGCAGTTAAGGTGACACCTTCATCTCAGGGTCTCTCAAGGCTGCAATCAGGACGTCAGCTGGGCCTCACCTGGAAGAGCATTTACTTCCAAGTTCACTCACGGGGTTCTTGAATGGATTCAGTTCTTCATAGGCTCTTGGACTGAGGGTCTCTTGGACAGAGAGCCTCAGTTTATCCCTGACTGTGTGCCTGAAGCTGTTGTCCTCAGTCACTTGCCACATGTGTCTCTCTATAGGGCAGCTCATGGCAGGTGGCTTCATCAGAATGAGCAGATGAGAACCACAGAGAATGCAGTCAAGATGGAATCACAATCTTTTGTAACCTAGTCTCAGAAGTGACATCTCATTACTTTTTGCCTTATTCTGTTTGTTAGAAGAAAATCCCTATATCCAGCCCATATACAAGCTCATGAATGCCAGGTATAACAAGATTTTTAAATTTCTTGAGAATAGGTTGTGTAAAAATATACTTTAAGAACAATCTCTGATAATTAAAAAAAAATAATGTTCTAATAAGTTTGAAATTAGACATTGCTACATAAATTTATCAAATCTAGGTTAAAATAACCAGAGAAAACACAATTCTCATTAACAAAGGAAGCATGTTGAGGAAACAGAACAGTAGAAACAAAACAAAAATAAATAAATGACTATTTCTAAAGTAAATTACACCAAATAGTAGTAAAAACACAAATGATCCTTGACCTATGATGGTTCAACTTATAATTTTTCAAGTTTACAAAGGCGTGGGCTCCCATTTATTTCATTTTTTTAAAAAATACTAACATTAAGAGTTATTATTGAAAGGTATTGATTTACTCCTGGCATTTTATTGATTTCCATTTGGATGTTTTAAATATCTTTTGTTCCTTTCTTTCCATTTTATTGTTTGTCTTCTGTGTTTGTTGGTTTCTTGAGATGGTTAGATAAATTTCCTTTCTTTTTTTATTGCTTGCATTTTTGTTCTACTACTGAGTTTTGTTGTTTCTTCTGTATTCATGGTAGTGATGGTTGTTTTTCAGATACCAAGTGCAGTAGAATATACTAATTATCCTGGTTTGAACATCATATATTGCACTCTGTTATTGATATTCAATGTTGTTCCCCACAGATATGTACAATCAACTATGTCCCAATAAAATGAAATTAATTAAAATACTAACAACTACTTTGACTTAAAATAATAAAAATTGCATTCTGTTTTTCACTTTCAGTACAGATACATGATATATTCAACACTTCATTATAAAATAGGCTTTGCATTAGATGATTTTGCATAACCGTAGGCTAATATAAGTGCCCTTGAGTATGCTTAAAGAAGGGTAGGCTAAGCTATGATGCTCAGTAACTTAGGTGTATTAAGTGAATTCTCAAGTTAACGATGGGTTTATCAGGATATAACCCCATCATAAGCTGAGGAGCATCTGTACTTTAAATGATGTAAGCATAATTTTTGAAAGAATAAAACACTCAAATTGAGTTAGGCCACAAAATACATTTATAAAAATTTTTTTACAATGTCCCAGGGAGATTCATTATTATTAGATAGAAATTAATTTATAAGGCTACTACATGGAATGCAAATTAGAAGGCTGATATCAAAGTATAATCAACTCAAAATCTTTACATAAACAATCTAGGTCACTTTTTATAAATACATTTTAATTGAAATTGAAGGTATTGTTAACTTAATGGATGAAATATATATAGCACATAAAGTAATTGCTTTTGTAAATAGACAGACATAAATTGGCCACTTTGATTTATTACTTACACACTAGGTGCTTTCAGGAAAACTTTATTGTAATATGTAAATTGGAGATATTATAAGTAATCAATAAAATAATGTATTTAAAAGGTTAACAAAGTGCCTGATACAGAATTACAACTCATTGATTTAGAGTTAAACTAATAAAATTAAATCCAATCATTTTATTATACAAGACAGTAATTATTTATATAAATGAAATGATTAGAAATAAAAGAATAAATTGAAAGGACACATATTGGGGAATTTTTCACAATGTGATCAAATTAGATTGTTTGGTTGGACATAACGAATACAATAGCCATCGTCCTGCAGTGAGCACACCTTTAGTTGACTACCTGTGATTGCCACCGCCTGGTGTTCATCCCTGTTTAATTCCCTCCCTTGAGTGTGGCCAGGACCTGTGACCATGCATATGGAAAAGAAGATTTAAAGATAAAATTAAGGTACCAAATCAGTTGATTTTATGTTAATCAAAACAAAGGTCATACTGGTTGTGCCTGACTCAATTGAAAACCCTTAAAAGAGGACCTGGAGTTTCCTTGAGAAAAGAGAGTCTCCCCTGTTGGCTTTCAAGGATAAAAATGCTATGTTGTGAAAGTGTCTATGGAAAGGGCCATGTGGAATGGGACTACTGGGGCCTCCAGGAGCTGACGGCGGCAGCTGGTGATAGGGAACAAGTAACCGTTCTTTCAGTTCTTCAGCAGAAGGAGGTAAATTCTGCCAACAACCTTAGGGAGGTTGGAAGCAGATTTTTCCCTTTTAAGCCTCTGATAATACTGTAACTTAGACTACACCTTATTGAAGCCTCTTAAGACCTTGAGCTGAGGACCCCAGGCTCCTGACCTACAGAAGCTGTGAGATAATAAAAGTCTTGTTTTAAGTTGCTAAACTTGTGGTAATTTATGTAGCAATAGAAAATTATACACATCCTAACACACTTTTATTTTTTTACAATTTTTTTTCAGTTTTATTTTTTATTATACATACATATGGGGTACAATGTTGATTTTCAATAATTGTGTAGAATGTGTGGTGATTAGATCAGTATAGTTAGCTTATTCCTCATTACAATATGCAATCATTCTTTGTGTCTGTTGACCAATTCCTCATTAGCACCCTTCCTTCTCCCCCACCCCTCCCCTTTTCCACTTCTAGTTTTCTAAAAGTTCAATGTATCACTATGATTATTGCTTCTTACTTTCTTTCTCTGTCTCCCTTTATTGTTTATTTGTTTATTTATGGATTCAACTCCCAGTAATGAGTGAGAACATGCGATATTCCTCTTTCTGTACTTGGGTTGTTTCACTTAGGATAATTTTCTCCAGGTTCATCCATGTTGTTGCAAATGGTAGAATTTCATTCCTTTTTATGGCTAAGTAGTATTCCATCATGTATATATACCACAATTTCCTTGTCGAGCCATCCATTGATGGACATTTAGGTTGGTTCCATCACCTAGCTATTGCAGGTAGAGCTACAGTAAACATGGGAGTGCAGGCATCCCTTCGACATGATATTTTCCAATCCTCTGAATATATCCCCAGAAGTATGATTGCTGGATCATATGGAAGTTCTATGCATAGATGTTTAAGGAACCTCTGTACTGTTCTCCATAATGGCTGTACCAATTTACAGTGCCATCAGCAGTGCAGGAGGTTCCCTCTCTCTTCACTTCCTCACCTCGCATTTGTTATTCTCTGTCCTTTTATAACAGCCAGTCTCATTGGGATGATGTGATATCTCAGAGTGGTTTTGATTTGCATTTCGCTGATGATTAGAGATGTTGAGCATTTTTTCACATACCTGTTTGCCATTTGTATGTCTTCCTTCTTCGAGAAATGTCTATTCTGTTCCCTTACTCATTTTTTAATTGGACTATTCATTTTTTTGCTGTAAAGTTGTCTGAGCTCTTCGTAAATTCTGGATATTAATCCTTTGTCAGATGTATATTTTGCAAATATTTTTTCCCATTCTGAAGGAGCTCTTTTCACTCTATTGATTGTTTCCTTTGTTGTGTAGAAGCTTTTTAGTTTGATATAATCCCATTTGTTTTTTCTTTTGTTGCCTGTGCTTTTGGGGTGTTATTCATATATTCATCTCCCAGTCCTAAATCCTGGAGTTTTTACCCTATGTTTTCTTCCAGGAGTTTTAAAGTTTATAAGGAGTTTAAAGGCCTTATATTTAGGCCTCTAATCAATTCTGAGTTGATTTTGGCATATGGCAGAAGGTACAGATCAAGTTTCATTCTTCTACATGTGGATGTCCAGTTTTCCCAGCACCATTTATTGAAGAGGGAGTCTTTTCCCCAATGTATGTTCTTGGTGCCTTTGTCAAAGATCAGTTGGCTGAAAAAATGTGGGCTGATTTCTAAGTTCTCTATTCTGTTCCATTGGTCCACTCGTCTGTTTTTATGCTGTTTTTGTTATTACAGATTTGTAATTTGGTTTGAAGTCAGGAACTGTAATGCCTCCAGATTTACATTTTTTGCTCAGGATTGCTTTGGCTATTTGGGGTCTTTTGTTGTTCCATATGAATGTTAGGATTGCTTTTTCTATTTATGTGAAGAATGTCATTGGTATTTTGATGGGAATCACATTGAATCTGAGGATGGCTTTGGGTACTATGGATATTTTTACTACATCGATTCTTCCAATCCCCAAACAAGGAACATCTTTCCATATCTGAGTGTCTTTAATTTCTTTCAAATGTGATATGTAAGTTCTCAGTGTAGAGATCTTTCACATCTTTGGTTAGATTTATTCTTAGGTATTTTATTTTTTTGGAAACTATTGTAAATGGGCTTTCTTCCTTGATTCCTTTTTCTATTAATTTGTTGTTTGGAGTACAAAAACACTACTGATTTTTGTATGTGATTTTGTATCCTGCAAGTTTACTGAACTTATTTATCAGCTCTAAGAGTTTTTTGGTAGAGTTTTTTGAGTTTTCTATGTATAGGATCATGTCATCTGTGAACAGAGACAATTTGATTTCCTCTTTACCTACTTGGATGCCCTTTATGTCTATCTCTTGTCTAATTGCTCTGTCAAGTACTTCCAATACTATATTAAAAAGGAGTGGAGAGATCAGGTATCCTTGTCTTGTTCATGATCTTAAGGGGAAAGCTTTCAGCTTTTCCCCATTCAAGATGATATTGGCAGTGGGTTCATCATATATGGCTTCTATTATGTTGAGATATCTTCCCTCTATACCTAATTTGTTGAGAGTCTTTATCATTAAGGACTGTTGTATTTTGTCAAATACTTCCTGCATCTACTGAGATGATCATATGGATTTTGTTCTTCACTTTGTTGATCTGGTGTATCACATTTTTTGACTTGTGTATGCTGAATCATCCTTGCATTCCTGGAATGAATCCTACTTGATCATGATGTATAATCTTTTTGATATGTTGCTGTATTCTATTTGCTAGTATTTTGTTGAGGATTTTAGCATCTAAGTTCATCAAGGATATCGGCCTGTAGTTTTCTTTTTTTGTTGTATCTTTGTCTGGTTTTGGTATCAGTGTGATGCTGGCTTCATAGAATGAGTTTGAGAGAATGGTTTCTGTTTCAATTTTTTTGGAATAGTTTGGAAAGAACTGGTATTAATTCCTCTTTAAACGTTGGTAGAATTCAGCAGTGAAGCCATTTTGTCCTGGGCTTTTCTTTTTTAGAAGATTTCTGATTACTGCTTCAATCTCATTGCTTGTTATTGGTCTGTTCAGTTCTTCTATATCTTCTTGGTTCAGTAATGGTAGTTTGTATTTGCCAGGAAATTTATACATTTCCTCCAGATTTTCAAATTTGTTGGCATAGAGTTGTTTATAGTAATCTCGAATGATTCTTTGTATTTCAATCCATTAATATTTAACATTGCCATTGAAAGATATTGTCTGATTCCTGTCATTGAATTGCTTTTGTATGGGTGTTTTAAGTGTCTTTTGTTCCTTTCTTTACCTGCTGTTTTGTGACTTCACAGTTTGTTGGGTTTTTTAAGTGGAAAGGTATAGTTTTTTTTGTTGTTGTTTTTTGTGTTTTCCTCTTTCTCATTTGATGATGTCTTTTATCAGTGGGATTTATTCTTCCTAGTGTGCTCATGGTGGGGATTATGTTTGGGGTGTTTCCAGGTTCAGGACTCCCTTGAGGGTCTCTTGTAGAGCTGGTTGTGTGGCACAGAATTCCCATTGTTTTTGTTTATCTGGAAAATACTCTATATCTCTTTCATATCTGATAGATAGCCTTGCTGGGTATAGTATTCTTGGTTGGCAGTTTTTCTTTTTTAGTACTTTAAATACATCAACCCATTCTCTTCTGGCCTGCAGGGTTTCTGCTGAGAAGTCTGCTGTTAGTCTGATGGGGACTCCCCTAAAGGTGACTTGACATTTTTCTCTTGCTCTTTTTAGGATTCCCTTTATGTCTGTAACTTTTGCCTGTTTAACTACAATATGTCTCACAGAGGACCTTTTTGGATTGAACTTGTTTGGGGATCTCTGTGTTCCTTGTATCTGGAAATCCTTTCTCTACCTATACTAGGGAAGTTTTCTTCTACTATCTCATTGAATAGGTTCTCAATGCCTTTTTCATTTTCTTCCCCTTCTAGAACACCCACAATTTGGATGTTTGCACACTTGAGGCTGTCTGATAGTTCTCAGAGATTTTCTTCATTTTTAAAAATCATTCTTTTTTTATCTGCTTGTGTTATTTCAAAAACAGTGATTTCAAGGTCAGAAATTCTTCTGCTTGCTCTAGTCTGCTGCTAAAGCTCTCAAATGATTTTTATCTCATTGAATGAGTCTTTCAGTTCCAAGAGTTCTGCCATATCCCTTTTTATGGCATCAATCTCTTTGAAGATTTCCTCCTTCAAATCTCAGATTATTTTTCTCATTTCATTGTGTTGCCTATGTGTCTCTTCTTGTATCTCACTGAGATTCCTTATGATCATTGCTCAGAATTCTTTTTCAGACAATTCAAGGGCTCCTTGTAGATTGGAATCTTGTATTTGAGTGTTATTACATTCCTTTGGGGATGTCCTAGTTTCTTGTTTTTTCACATTTCTGGTATCTCTATATTGATGTTTGGTCATCTGGTGAAGCAGTTGCTTCTCCAGTTACTCGAGTTTCTTTTGGAGAGAAAGAATCTCTCCTGAAGGTTTGTTTTATGCTGCCTGTTTGGTAGGATGGTTCAGTTTTGATTCCATGTAGACTTCAGTTGGGAGGAGACTTCTAGGTCTACTCTCCAGTGATTCACACCCCCTGGAGTGGGAGTTGAAAGAGGCAAGACTCTCAGGGCTGGTGCTGAGCCTCTCAGGCCTCTCCCAGGGAAAACTATGAGGGGAGGGGTTCCAAAAGGTGGTGTAGGACTGTTCAGGCCTGTCCTGGTGAATGTTGTGAGGAGTGAAGCCCTCAGGGCTGGTGACAGGCTGCTGAGGCCTCTTCCAGCTTGAGCCACAGGAGGCAGGACTCCCAGGTCTGGTGTAGATGTGCTCAAGTCACTCCCAGTGAGTGCCATGAGGGTCAGGGCTCCTGGGGCTGGAGCCAGACTGCTGGGAGCCCTCCAAGTGAAAGTTTTGCAGAGTGGGATTCCTATTGCCAGGGTGCTAAGGCCTCTTCCTGCAAGAGCTGTGGGGGGTTGGGGTCCTGGGTTTGGTGTTGAATCTCTCAAGTCTCTCCCAGTGAGAGCAGTGGTTGTTGGTTCTCTTGGCCTGGTGCCTAACTGCTGGAGCCTTTCCCTGCAAAAACAGCAAGGCGCAGAGCTCCCAGTGCTGTTGCCACAGTGCTGAGGCCTCTCCCTGCATGAGCCAAGGGATGTGGGGCTTCTGGGGCTGGCGTGAAAGAGCCCAAGTCACTCCGGACAGAAGCACAGAAAGTGAGGATCATAGGGCCAGCTTGAAAGAGCTCAAGTCACACAAAGTACAAGTGAGGAGGGTGGGGCTCACAATGCAGCATGCAGGAGCTCAGGTCACTCCCAGCAGAAGAAGAGGGCGGAGCTCACAATGCCGGGCATGAAGGAGCTCAAGTCACTTCCTGTGGGATCCGTGATCAGGGGGCTTTAAGGTCGGCTGCAAAGCTGCTGCATCCCTTCTCTGTGGGATCCACGAGGAGCAGCACATTAACAGCTGATGCCAAGATGCTCTGATTTCCAAGTAGTGAAAGCCTGAAGGGGATGGGCTGCAGGGTTTGCTACCAACCGCCTCCAGCCTCCCGCTAAGGAAGCCACACAGGGAGTGTCTCTAGAAGCAGCGGAGGCACCCCAGTGTTGGGGGTTAGGGGCTGCACAGCGGCCCTGGCTGGATTTGCCTGGCCCGCAGTTCCACTTGTTGGGGCTGCAGCTTCTAGATGGCGTGAGCCTTGCAGTAGTGAGCATAGGTGGCTGCTGTGGGGAGCAAAAGGGACTCCCTAGAGGAAGATGGATCCCTGCCCCTGGGGCCAGACAATGGCGCTGGCAACCTCCACGGTGGTAAGGGCGAGCTCGGGCAAGTGTAATCAGAGGTTACTGCTAAAAGGAGCTCCAGATGAGTAGGCTCTTCATGTCCCAAGGGAGAATTTCTGCTGCTGCAGTTTCTGCTGTCCACTCTGTATCTGGAACTCTTCTGTGGGACAACTGCACGCGGGCACCTCTAGTCCACCGTCTTGCCCCCCTCCCCTCCCCTCTCAATCGTATTTTTCCCTAACACATTTTAAAAATCAGATGATAGACAACCCCATTTTCTGACTATGGCGTGTTAAATTTAGAAGAATATTTTTTTAAAAGATAGAAATTTTAAATAAGGGGAAAACTATATAAAAATCTTTACAAAACTTCTAATCGATTTCTGATTAATAATCAAAAGCAGACCATGTTGGGTCCGCAGGGCGCTGCTGGTAATGTCACTTAAGGTGGCGTTAGTTTTTAAGGCACGACAAGACCAAATTTACCTTCATTTGAATAGAAGATAAATTTGCAAAGATGTTAAAACTTTTTCTCTTTGGTTTACTAGCTTATACCCAGACGTTAGCATTGTGTCTGTTGGGAACATATAGGAAAATGGTCAGGGACCCTCAGATGTTCAGAATCTTGCAGAGCATTTGCTGTGAATAGGTTGTGTGTGGGCGGAGTTAGTTTGCCTGCACGCTGTGATTTGGCCACAGCCGCCATCACAGGAGCAGCCATGCTTTTCCAACCTATGGCTCCAAGGACCTTTTTCCCAGTTTACCTAGCTCACAGACGTGCGAGGGGTCTGGTGACCCAGCCTGGTGTGTGAGGGGTCTGGGGACCCAGCTTGGCTTGTGAAGTGTTTGCGACCCAGTCTGTGAATGGGCTTGTGGGGCCGATGAGCTCCAAACCCAGCCCTAGCTCAACAATTGGCCCAGGCGGCAGGATTACACGTAGGTAAAAGAGCCCCGACAACTGGTGTCATCATGTAGCTGGACAATTAGCCTCAGGAACAGGATTACCGGCAGGCAAAAAGAGCTCCACAATTGGCGACGCTGGCAGGATTCCGATATTAGCCTAGCCAGACAGTGTCTGTCACATAGTGGAGTTGTACTTCTCTACAAACTTTCAACAGTATTAGTCAAATTGTGAGACTTTCTTAGGTCAATAAAATAGAATCCACAAGTAATGCTTGTCTCTTCGAGAGCCGCTGTATGTCTGTCACATAGTGGAGTTGTACTTCTCTACAAACTTTCAACAGTATTAGTCAAATTGTGACACTTTCTTAGGTCAATAAAATAGAATCACAAGTAATGCTTGTCTCTTCGAGAGCCGCTGTACCCCTGGTTAGGCAGCCCTATCAGTAAATGCCAAAGTGGGATTTGAGAATCATTAAAAAGATTGACGTGTGTGTGTGTGTGTGTGTGTGTGTGTGCGCGCTCGTGCGCGCGCGCGTATGACCTATTTTTCACCTTTACAAACGGGAGTATTTCCTGCAGTTAGACTTTCTCTGTTGCTTCATTTCATACTGGCTGTTTAAGATGCTGAATATCTGTACTTTTAGTTCATACTTTTAGTTCTTGATTTATGAATCAAGAGAAGCCATTTCTGGACCTGGTTTGGAACCTGTGATACATCACTCCCAATGAAGAAATCACTACTCAGAGCTGTGACATCTTGTCTTTGATACTATGTCTCCATTGACTTTTGGGTTATATCTTCCAGGGAGGGTTGTGTATTTTGTCTTCAAGACAAAAGACACATCTTTTGATGACCGAAAAGATGGAGTGTGTTAGTCGTTAGTGTTGTCCACCGATTATTTCTGGCTCTGTGCCTTCAGGACAAATTAAATTGCCCTGCCCTTTTTGGAATTAGCTGTAGCTACAAAAATTGCTTTACACAATAAATGTGAATGGAAGTGAAGTTCATTAATTCTAGGTAGATTTCTTTCTGCTTCAACAATGTGAAGTTGCCTAAGGATAGATTCCTCTTCAGCTTTGAATCTTGAATAGCTAAAAGCAGAAAATCCTCATGACTGAACCATGTGGTTAATATACCACAAACAAGACTTAAATCTTCTTTACCTCAAACCATTTAGATTTAAGTCTGTTTATTTATCATTTATTTGTTTGTTTTGCTGTTTGAACATATGATGAACTTAATTATAAATAACATAGCTTCATTCTTGCAGTCTTTACTTTTTACTTTTTGTAGTTTTATTTTTAATTCACTTGACATTTTTTACTGATCAAATGTTTTTGTTTCCTGTTTCTATTGCTTTGAACATTTTATTTTATATTTTCAATATAGTTTACTGATATTTTTCAATTATATTTGATCACAAATATTTTAATAATAATTGAATAGTAAATGCCTTGCAAAAATTATATGAAACCCTATGTTCAAATTTATTTTCAGTATAAAACTTTTCAAAAATTTACTCAAATTTTTTTGCATTATCTTTTTAACACTATATTATCACTAACAGCCTTATATATATATATAACTTTTGGTAGTTTTACTTTTCCCCTTACTTCCTGCATACTGTGTATTCTACTTCTTGAATTGTATTTTATTATTTACTTTCTGTTTTACTATATTTTTAAAATATATTTTTGGACATGGCAGGAATGTTTCAGTTGCAAGGGATGGTAAATTCACCGTGAAATAGAAGATGCCAAAAAAAGGAGTTTAATAGTTCCGTTATTAGTCAGGGTTCTCCAGAGAGACAGAATCAATAGGATATGTTATAACTTTATGAGAGGGATTTATTAGGGGAATTAGCTTACGTGGCTAGGAAGAAAAGTCCCACGATAGTCTATAAACTGGATGCTGGCAGCGTGGCTCAGTCCAAGTCCAAAGGCCTCAAAACCAGGGAAGCTGATGGTATCCTCTGTGTAAGTCCTGGAACTCAAAAGCTGAAGAGCCTCGAGCTCTGATATCCATGGACAGAAGAGAAGAGTGTGTCCCAGCTCCAGCGATCGAGAGAGAGCTTCACCTCTTTCCTCTGTCTTTTGTTCTCTCTGGACCCCCAGTGGATTGGAGGGTTCCCACCCAGGCCACTCAGACTCTCATTCTAATCTCTGCTGGAAACACCCTCACGGACACACCTAAAAAGATAGCTTTACCAGGTTTCTCAGCATTCCTTCATCTAACCAAGTTGACACCTAGAATTAACCTTCACAGTTCTGTTATTATCTAAAATATCAGAAGTAATGCTGTTCACAGAAACAATTCGGTCTATCCATCCATCTCTCTCTCTCTAAATATTTATCATCTACTTATAAATAATGTGTTTGATTGTTTTCTATTTCTCTTTCTTACCTTTCTTTATTCTTTTTTTTTTTTGGCTACTGACAGTACAGGAATTGGAACCCTTGACCTTGGTGTTATCAACACCATTGTTAGCTTTATTCTTTCAAGTTAAGGCTTATCCTAAATTTCTTGTTTCCAGCACTCAGCTTTTTCAGTGATAATAAACTGCTCTGATTCAATAAATTCACACTTTTCAAAATTTTCTGTTTTTCCCCATCTGTGTTATTATTTCAAATCTGTTCCTTTTATGATAAGAAGGTCTAGATTGATATGTACTAGTGACTTGTTTAGCATCCTTCAAGAATCATGTCACTGTTTGGTATTCAGAGAAACAGAAATACATTTTCTACTTCAACTGGCCCTTTTCTAAGTTGGAAAAAAAATAGGAAAAAATCTTATTTATATCTCCCCAAATCCCTTTATGGGAAAATAAATTGAATATGCTTAATATAGGGCAATTAAAAACTATGATTAAGTCTGTTAATTGCAGGTGACAAAGTGAGCAGATCTATTTCAGTAAACATCTAGAGTGCTGATATTTCA
The DNA here is from genome assembly GCF_000696425.1 of Galeopterus variegatus. Lineage (NCBI taxonomy): Eukaryota > Metazoa > Chordata > Mammalia > Dermoptera > Cynocephalidae > Galeopterus > Galeopterus variegatus. The sequence goes on from NW_007736654.1 coordinate 115,743, forward strand.
CCCTTGTTCCTAAGTCAAGATACCCTCCTTTTCCCAGAATTTTTCTCTAGGATGACTGAGACTATCAACTGTTAGAAAGTTAAGTGCACATCCTGGACCATATTCTGACATTATTTTGTGTGTCTGTCAAACATGTTTGTTTTTAGAAAGCACAAGTGACAAACTCTAAAGGTTGTCATCAAAATGACCAGAATGTTCAATGAAACAATTTCACCCTTACTGGTCCTTGTCCCAACATTTTTCTTCAAAAGTAATTGCTTTATCTCACCAGCATAGTGACTCTTAGTGTTTATTCAGTTAAGTAGACCTAAATTATTGTCTGACTGCTTTATCTTACTTAGTGAAAAAAAATCAATCTACATTACTGGGGTTATATACCATGTAAAAAGGTTTTACATTATCCTTTTATTTTAGCATATTAACAATTTTTCCAAAAACTAAAATGATATTTTATCTATTTTATCTTCCAGCTGAGACATTATTAAAAAAAAAAAAAAAAAGAGAAGATCACTTCCCTATCCATCCTGTTTACCCAATACCAAACTAATGAATTATCAAGGGCTTTTTTTTTGGCCTTTTGTCCAATGGGAATTTTTAATCTGTGTATTGGATGATTGGTGTGTTTGGCATGAAAATTTGAGTCTATTTGGAAGCCTTCTAGCAGATGTTTGACTTTTCCAATCAGGATCTTGGCTGTGGAGGTCCTTAAATGGCATGGTGCCTTTTATGTTGCTTTTTTATGCACAGTGACGCCCTAGTGTATGCCTGTGGTTGCTGTCACTGCAGGAGATCTTAAATGTCCTGTAGTTGATTCCTCTGACTATTCTCCATCCACCCAATCTTCCAAACTTTGTGAGGTGTTAGGGTTGTGTTTGTTCAATTGTAATATTAATTCCCAGTTCTAATAGGAAAGAAAATGACAGATTATTTAGGATATTTCCCAGATATGCTAAATCATTTTTTTCTTCCAAGTCTCATTAATGGCACTCAAATGTTTGCCATGGTGAATCTCTTCTCTTTCTGCTGCCCACATTAACAGATTTCAATGCCATATCCCTCAGTTCATTTTTAAACAGTCCCTGGCAACTGAGATTTTACCAGCCACCTTGTGTGGGAATAGCTAGCTCAGAATCTAAATCCCTTCACTTTCTGCCTTATTGCCCAGCTTGTCTTGTTTCCAGTCCCTTCTGTTCTGAGCTTTGATTGTTTTCAGAGCTCAGTTTATAAAACCTGCTCACTTATTCCTCCAGGTTTTCCCCCTTTGCCGGCTTTGAATCACAGGCTATTCTGCATGCATCAGCTTTGTCTTCCATCTGTTCCCATCTGCTTCATGTCTTCCAGAATTTCCTCAAAATTCTGGTTCATTGAAGACACCCTTTCCTATGTCCCAGAAGTGCTAAGATTACAAAAAATGATTTTCAAATATCTTTTAAGAAGAAGAGGAAAAAAATTGTGTTCTAAATTATCTACTTTTAAATAAGATAATTGAATCTGCCCATTATGTCCCTGCTTTTGTCTCTGTTTTGGTTTATCATCTCTTTTATTTTGTCTCTATATCTACTCCATAGTGTTTTGCATAAAAATCTAGTGATGAGAAATCTCAAATACCCATGTTCATCATTTTCATTGATGAAAATGTCTCTATCATTCTCAAACTTTAAAAGATATTCTATTGAAAAACATGGAATTTTTTAACATTGGCTTTCTCTGTACTTATGGTTATAGTCTACATAGAAATTATATAACCTTTTCTTTATCAATGCTAATGTTTATAGGTTGTACATGATTAAACAGATTTTCATCATATTAAATTCTCAGAACAGTATGCACTTTTTAATGTTAATATGGGGGAGAATAGAAGCCAATATAACAAAAGCCTGACAAGCCAATAGAGTGTTTTTCATGATGACTATTTGTACATACTTAAATTATTTGAAAATTTGTAAACTTTCTATGAAGACATTTTTAAAGTTCGTCTTGTGTGTGTATGAGCCAATATAACAAAAGCCTGACAAGCCAATAGAGTGTTTTTCATGATGACTATTTGTACATTCTTAAATTATTTGAAAATTTGTAAACTTTCTATGAAGACATTTTTAAAGTTCGTCTTGTGTGTGTGTGTGTGTGTGTGTGTGTGTGTGTGTGTGCTTGACAACAGAAGTTTTATTAATTAAGGAAGCAGAAGTTGCAGGAATGGATTCATGAAGAGATGTCTTTTCTAGTCTATCCAAGTTTATTCTGGAGTTTAAACTCTCAATCCCTCAAGAAGCTATGAACTATGAACATTTCTACTTTGTTACGTGATCTCTACTGACAATAGAACTGATTGTAAGTTAGAATTTCAAAGACTATGTCATTAGCCTACTTTCTCCACCACCATTAACAATTTGGTAATTATTGGTTACTTTTTTATCATTCTACTTCTCCTGTCATTGCTAGCACTTTGATCCCAGAGTAAATTTTAATTTTTGCATTTGATTTATATGGATGACAAAAATTGATATACTGCCAATTTTAAAAATTATTTATACAAAATATTTCAAAATACCTTTAAGTACTTGCAGTAATATTTGAATATTAGAAACTACCCCCCCTTTCTTCTTACCTTTCCTTGGGTTAAATAGATCTCCTATGGTGAAACATAAGAAGATAAACTGTTTAAAAGCATTGTCTGTTGTTTGTCTATTTAATTCAGTAGAAGGTTATTGCACTGTGAGCTCTGATGTTAAGTAATGTTGCAATTGAATTCAAGTAGTGCAACTTCTGTTAAGGTGACAGCATATTGTACTTTATTATGAATACTTAGAAAGAGTTATATTTTCTAGGTCTAAACCAAATTTTGTTCTAATTTTTAAAATAATTACTTATTTGCAAAGTAGACAATTACGAAGATCATACTTTTCACCCCAAATTGACTTTCAGTTGAATTGCTCTTGGTTTGTTATTTCAGGTTAGTAGATTTGTCTGTGTTCACGGAGGCATTGTCAACTGTTAATATTTTAATGTGCATTGAGAGATCATTGTTGGAAAACTTGAAAATAAACAGCGCAATATGAATCAAACTATTAATTTGTACTAAATTATTTCTTTACTTTCATAAATATTATACCTTCTTGCATAGTAATCTCAACATGTAAATAGATGAGATATTGGAATTTGAAAAATACCTCCCAATATATTGATTATTCACTGTAGCACTTTTGCTAAACTCTTGTTTTATTATACATAAAAAACTTTCTCTCCTATGAAATAAATTCCTTTGCTGTACTACTCAAATACATTATTTGAAATTATCTTTAGAGAATATTACCCATCTATTTATGCACCAATGGCTAATAATAGGAACTATGTTTTAAAGAATGTGGGTCCTGTCATTTTGTGACCTGTGAACTTGGGCAAATTACATAAACTTTCTGATTCTTAGTGGTTTCTTATAAAATAGGAATCATAAATTTAGCTTTTTAAATAGATAGCGTAAATATTTATGAGATAATATAAGTAAAACTCTAAAAGTGGTGACTGGCATTATCATAAGTGCTTGATAAGTTTTCTTCTACTGTTTTGCCTTACTGCCTGTATAACTCCCCTTCTAGCTTCTTAATATAGCTAACTAAATTTTTTTAAATTCATAAGTCATATTGTGATATCAAACAAGTCAGTTGATTAAAGTAACAAAAGTTGATTTCTGATTCAAATCATCTCCATAGTGCTTAGGGCAATTCTTTATTGCAGCTGTCCCCTATGCTGGTGTATTATTTCTGGCTGCTCTGATGTGGTCACTACCATATAAATGTTTTCCTATAAGATCATAGTGGCATGGCAAGAATAATCTTTAATTTCAGCTAGAAGTGACATTCATACTTCTGATTATAGTTCATTACTTAATGAAGTCATCTGAACTATGTCTAACTTCAAGATGACTAGAAACTTCAGTCCTCTAGCTTGCCTGATAGGAAAGTCAACCAGAAATATAAA
>NW_007736655.1:0-1198 GCF_000696425.1 Galeopterus variegatus
TTTGTGAGCAAGTGGTAGAAGGTGTTATTGCTATTGCCCAAATATAAAAAATAAATGAAATTAAATTTTCCCATTAAATATTTTTGTAATCAGTCTAATCAACGATTCAGTGGAATTTTGTTTGTGGAACAGCATTAGCACTACTTCATATTTATTTTGTTATTAAGGTTGAGTTCCGTTTTTATTAAGATAAGCAGAAAACACATTTCAAAGCAAGTGGAGAGCACGCAATCATACAAATTTATTATTGGAGGATGCTGGCATTGTTAAAAACAAGGGAAGAGTCCACTGTTAAGCAAGATATATTCACATTTAAGGAAAAGCATTCTAAAAGAGCTGATTGCTAAATGGTTATATTTATTTATATGGTCTTAGGATTGGGAAGTATCTTTTAGTGTCTTGTTCATCATAACATCAAATAAAGATACTCTGCCATTTCCTTCATAAAGTTTAAGTGCCATAATTCTACAAAAGCTCATCTGTGATCCAAGTGCCACTTCCCCACACTCCTTGGTCCCTCTCTCTCTCAGCTCTCACAGTTTGATGCTATCATGTGCATCATTCAGTACCAGGTATTGAAGCTTCTGCTACATGCTCCACAGTTCCACACCTGCTGCCAGCCATGCAGAAGTGGACTAAGACTGCTCTCTGAAACCATTTTAAAGATTTGGAAATAGACTCCAAATGGCTATGCATCTCGTCTATGGGCATAGAGGTGAATGCAGCAGAGTCTATATTTTTCTGACTCCAAAGTGCTCTTTTTATTTTGTGACCGGTAAGGGGATCACAACCCTTGGCTTGGTGTCACCCACACCACGCTCAGTCAGTGAGCGCACCGGCCATCCCTATATAGGATCCAAACCCATGGCGGGAGCGCCGCTGTGCTCTCAAGCGCTGCACTCTCCCGAGTGCGCCACAGGGTCGACCCCCAAAGTGCTCTTTTTATACAATTGTTCCTCCCATGAGATAAGAATCAGATAAAAAATGTGTAATGGGAAAACAGGAACTTTTAAGGGAGTTAAGGAATTTGAGGTTTTCTTTTAGATAACATTTTGAGAACCCATTTTGGAAGACAGAAAGAATAAGCAGGGAAAAGAGTGAGAATTCCAGATTGAGGTAATATTTTGGACCTGTTGGTGAACTGCAATTTTTCATTCCACTGGCAATAAGAGAATAGCACTGGATAAGGCAAGAGTGC
>NW_007736655.1:1455-3194 GCF_000696425.1 Galeopterus variegatus
CCTTGGCTTGGTGTCACCCACACCACGCTCAGTCAGTGAGCGCACCGGCCATCCCTATATAGGATCCAAACCCATGGCGGGAGCGCCGCTGTGCTCCCAAGCGCTGCACTCTCCCGAGTGCGCCACAGGGCCGACCCCCAAAGTGCTCTTTTTATACAATTGTTCCTCCCATGAGATAAGAATCAGATAAAAAATGTGTAATGGGAAAACAGGAACTTTTAAAGGAGTTAAGGAATTTGAGGTTTTCTTTTAGATAACATTTTGAGAACCCATTTTGGAAGACAGAAAGAATAAGCAGGGAAAAGAGTGAGAATTCCAGATTGAGGTAATATTTTGGACCTGTTGGTGAACTGCAATTTTTCATTCCACTGGCAATAAGAGAATAGCACTGGATAAGGCAAGAGTGCGTCTCACCTGGTGTGCAAAGGGTGTGAAGGCAGCCAAAGTGTTCAGACTCTGTATTAGGCAGTACAGAGACATCACAGGCTTTTATTTATTTAGTATGAGAACTATGCTGCAGGTCAATCTGGCATATGTGTATCTAACAAAATAAGCGGAGAGGTTGGAGTCTGGGGAAGTGGTTAAAATGATGCCTAAGAAAAGGGCGTTTAGCTGCAGGTGCTCACGGTTACCTGGGGACATAGACAATTGACCCTTATCATCAATTAATAGGGCCACGATCTAGCTATAACAATCAGAGGAGAACAAGGGGCTTTGGGGAAATAATTCCACTCTGGCTTAGTTTAGGAACAGGAAAAGAATAAGAATATAATGGATAGAGACACTAAATTAGACATTCCTCAGCCAAATGATAATGCTATGTCTCTTGTGCTCTGTTGACATTCCTCTTTGCTCTTTCCTTTCTCTCTTTTTATGTCTTCCTTTCCCTTCCTCCCACCCTCCACTCTTTCTTCCTTCTTTCTCATACTTACTCAGTCACCTCTACACATTAGAAGCTGTGCTCTGGTTAGCCCCTAACTGGTAGGGAATAGAATAACAAAGACAGCATCTCATTAGAATCCAATAGCATCTTACAAGAAGGCAAAACAAGAAAGGTGTTATAAGAACAATGAGAAGTCTGTACAAGCACTCAGGAGAGTGGATGAGATAATCGAAAGCTATGCCAGTTATGGAAGACAGTATGGAGGTTCCTCAAACAACTACAGATAGATCCAGCAATCCCACTTCTGGATACATATACAAAGGAATGTACATTATCACGTCAAAGGGATACCTGCTGATGAAGTTTGGAAGTATTGTCCCCACTGAAACTCACGTGGAAATTTGATCTCCAATGTGGCAGTGTTGGAAACTGATTGAGTCATGGGGGCGGATCCCTCATGAATGGATTAATGCTCTCCCTGGGGGTGGGGGGATTAATGAGTGAGTTCTCACTCTATTAGTTCCTGTGAGAGCACGTTGCTTAAAAAGACCCTGGCACCTGCTTCCTCTCTCTTGCTGCTTCCTCTCTCTTGTTTCTTCTCTCTCCCTGTGGTCTGCCTGTACCTACTGGCTGCCTGCCTCTTTTCCACCATGAGTAGAAGCAGCCTGAGTCCCATGCCAGATGCAGCTGTCCCAGAATCATAAGCCAAATAAACCTCTTTCCTTTATAAATTACCCAGCCTTAGGTATTCTGTTGTACCGACACAAAACGGACTAAAACCCCCCCCACCCACAACCACGCACACAGCCAGTGCCTCGGGGCCTGCCTGGGGACCTGAGGCTTGGAGCTAGGGACA
>NW_007736655.1:4041-4777 GCF_000696425.1 Galeopterus variegatus
TAGAAGGACTGAGTTATCCTGGAGGACAGACCTGGGGCACAGCTGCCCTCAGGATCCTGCTGCCTGCATCCCACCTGCTCTGGCTGGAGCAGCCCCAAGTGTGGTTCAGGCAGCAGCCCTAGAGAGTAGAGGCCCAAAACCTCGGTGGCATCCACGTTGTGTTAAGTCTGCAGGCTGGCAGGCCATGAGAGCAGTAGAGGCATGGCAGCCTCCACCCAGATTCCAGAGGATGTATGGAGAAGCCTGGGGACCCAGGCAGAGACCTGCCTCAGGGGTGGAGTCACTGCAGACAGCCTTCGATAGAGCAATGCTGAGCAGAAATGTGGGGTCAGAGTTGCAGCAGAGAAACCTCAACAGTTCCATGCCTAGTGGAGCCAGGAGAGCAGGACTACCATGGAGACTCCAGACCTGTGGAGCTACCAGAGTGGAACACCAGTCTGGGAGAGGTGAAGTGTGGCCCGAGACCAGGAAGTCATAGGAGTGGAGCAGCCCAAGGACTTGGGGACCCAACCCCCACACCAATGTTTAGAGGCAGTAGAACATGGAATCAAGGTAGCTGATTCACCAGCCTTGAGATTTAATGCCTGCCCTGCTGGGTTTCGGACTTGTTTGGGACCTGTTTTTCCTTTCTTCTGGCCTATTCCTACCTTTTGGAATGGGAATGTATACCCAATTTCTGTTCCACCATTGTATCTTGGCAGTAGATAAATTTGGTTTTGTTTTTCAGGTTCACAGC
>NW_007736655.1:5995-6701 GCF_000696425.1 Galeopterus variegatus
GTCCCAGAATCATAAGCCAAATAAACATCTGTTCTTTATAAATTACCCAGTCTCAGGTATTTCGTTTATAGCAACACAAAATGGACTAAAACATCTGCACTCCCATGTTCATCACAGCTGTATTTACAATAGCCAAACTACGAAACCAACGTAAATGTCTATCTACATTTGTCTAGATAAGGAAAATGTGGTATATATACACAGCGGAATACTACTCAGCCATAAAAAAGAATGAAATTCTACCATTTGCAGCAGCATGGATGAGCCTAGAGAAAATTATGCCAAGTGAAATAAGCAAGGCACAGAAAGAGAAATACCATGTCCTCACTCATGACTGGGTGCTAAGAAAGAAGGAAAGGGTAAAAGAAAGATAAATAATAAGAAAGAAAGACCAGACCACAATAATACTTTAAACTTTCAGAAGGAGCAAACAAACCTAAGGGTACTAGTGATGGGGGAGAGGAAGGGAGGGGTGCTGGGGAGAGATAGGTCAGGAAAGGGGCATAAAGAAGAATTATGATTTGTAATAACGAATAGGCTAATTAAAAAAATAGCTATGAGAAGGATAACTGGGAAGGATAGTTGTGTACCCAGCTCTGCCGAATCCACAGGAAGCCCTTTCTTCCTAATTGGCCAAGTTCTCCTCTTTCCCCAAACCCTCCACATCCTCAAAAGTGTGAACTCTTGATCTTGATTTGTTGAGCTC
>NW_007736655.1:7848-8187 GCF_000696425.1 Galeopterus variegatus
ATACTAAATCACAATCAGAAAAGAGATATTGGAATCTGTATTTTACCCCATAGGCCAGGTAATTCTTATAATCAGGCAAGTGTATGATAGAGAGCTCTATGGCAGGTGTTAGCACACCGTGGCTCACAGGCAGGATCCAGTCTGCTGCCTGTTTTTGTAAATAAAGTTTTATTGGAGCACAGTCACGTGCATTTGTTTACATACTGTCTATCACTACTTTTGCACTACAGTAGCAAAATCGAATAGTTTCAACAGAGACTATATAACCCACGAAGAATAAAATATTTACTATCTGGCTCTGTACAGAAAAAACTTACCAACCCCTGCTTTAGAGAAAGA
>NW_007736655.1:8321-23822 GCF_000696425.1 Galeopterus variegatus
TGAACTCTCGGCGGGAGCGCCGCCGCGCTTCCCAAGCAGCGCACTGTAGCAGTGCACCACCGGGCCGGCCCAAGATGTACAACTTTTTGAAACCAAGATATGTTATCAGTAAATAGCTGAAGGTGGGCAAAATATAGATTTCCTATCCTTAGGAGATCATGGAAATAAGAAGTCATTACAAAAAAAAAAAACCAAAAAACAAAAACTTAAAAGCTTGCCAACCAAAATGTCACGATCTTTTGATTTTTTTTTGCCTAAAATATTACTAAACTACCAAAAAAAGAAAAACCCCAAAACATATAACTCAACATTAATCAAAGACTTTGAAAGGCAGCTATATAACCCCTCACTGAAATAAAAGAGAATATCATTATTATTTACCAAGCAATTGGTAGAATACATCTTTCAAAACTCATATACTTGGAAAGAGATTAAAGTAAAATGGTTTTTGGTGATAAATGTTTGTGAATCGCTAGATTAGATATTCTCTAAGGTCCTTTTCAACTCTAAAATTCTGTGAGCACAATATACCACACAGATACTTCAAAGTTATTATGATCACTTTTCTTTCCTTTCTCCTTGAATACTGAGAGGGAGATGAAGCATTTGCAGGGGACAAAGGGGACTGGTGTTTAAAACAAAGATAAAATGGAATTATGTAGGCTCATAACTTTGGTAATTACTGAATTAAATAAGGATAAAAGTGTCTTTTTATTGCTTTTTTTACTCTTTTTAAGGCCTTTAATATGTAAATGTGTCTGACAAATTTTCAGAAGGGGAGACATATTACATTGCATTTTCCAAAATTATATGACCATCAAAATTAATCTTCCTGAACATCTCTTGTGACTTCTTTTCCATCAAAAACATTGCTTTAAATAATGATGACCAGTGGGCTATAGTCAGGCAGATTTATGACCAGTAAATGGCAAGAGTCATTTGGCTACAAGATGGATCAGAAGGATTCAAAGAGAGGAGGCCACACGTGGGTGATCTCTCCTGATGGCTCTAGGTAATGACTGAAGGTGCCAGATGGAGTAAGTAAATGGCAAGAGTCATTTGGCTACAAGATGGATCAGAAGGATTCAAAGAGAGGGGGCCACACGTGGGTGATCTCTCCTGATGGCTCTAGGTAATGACTGAAGGTGCCAGATGGAGTGCTAAATAGAGGTGAGGAGGGGGGGCTGCCATTCTGAACTAAAACCAAAGTATATATTTTTAATGCATACATATACACACAATCATTCTACAAACATATTATCTACTCCACCAAAGTTAATTCATTTCACCTACTTATACCCTCACTTCCTAGCCTTTTCAACCTTTTTGGCCTTTAAGCTGACTTTGAATGTCATTGAACCAGACTTCATATACACAAATGTATGAACTTTGCAGTACTGGAATACAAAATGTGACTTAAGAGTCATAATATCTCTGGAAGTCCTGATCATAAGTTTAGCCAAATATTGACAGTTGCAAGGAGGGATAAAGTAACTTTAAAAAGTAGCAGCCTGTAGAAGGGATGAGAAGGTTGGCAAGGCTTTGAAGGTGGCAAGCCAGTGCTACCCTGGAAAGCAGAGACTGAGGGAGACAACTCTGGTCACTCAAGACTTTTCTCACCTTGTCTTTCAAAAACCTCTGTGATGAACTTGAATGTGACAGAAGTCCATTTGGGACTGGCACAGACATATCTTGCTCATTAACTTGTGAACCATGCCCGGATTCTTTTCTTCTCTTTTAGTTGTTCATAGGGAATACTCCATAAGGCCATATGCATGGGATGGAAGAAAGGGACCAGGGCATTAAAGAGATGTGACAAGGGCTTCTGTGTCACCTGTTGCTGTCATGTTTTGTGCAACTTGTACCTGTTCAGACTCGATCCTGAGTATTTCCATTGTAAAGTGGATTGTTGCTGCATCCACCCCATCTTAAGTTTGGTAGGCTTATTAACATCCAGCTCACAAAGGGTAGCTCTTGTCACGTCGGCACTTGGTACCCATGTTCTAATAAGCATTCCCTTGAAGGCCAGGACAACGTTAGGGTTATTTTAAAATGAAGATCAGTTCTCCATAAAGGGCATGAACTTGTTCCAGATCAGTAGGTGTCTGCACTGCCCCAATGCAATTGGGGGTTGCCAGAGACCTCTACTCACCATTCTTGCATACACAGACACCAGCACCACTATGACATCTACTGGTCCCACACTTCCAGACACAGGAAGCTGGCAAGCCTCCAGCACATGCTGAAGAGCCCTTTCTTGTTTGAGACTCCACTGAAAAGGGGCAGCCTTCCAAGTAAACCGATAAATGGATTGGAAAAATATTCAGAAATATATTTTGTTTCCAAAATCCAAAGAAGCCTCCAACACTGCATCTCTTTCTCAGTGCTTGGAGATACTAAGTGAGAATTCACCATCTGGGTAGGGAAGTCTAGATATGCGGCCACAGCAAATCCCAGTGCCTCTATTTCCACCTGCGCCTCATCCCAGTTAACCACAAGAGAAAGTCCCGATAATTGTGATGCTACTGCTTGCCAAGAATTACCACCATATGTTTACAACCAGAAACCTGATCCTCATTTTGTCAGATAGGGGAGTAATCCAACTCCCCAAATCTATCCTGAGGGTGTGCTGTCTAAAGCCATTCCTGGTTCCAATGCAGCACAAACAATTTGAAAATGCAAAGCCTGAAATAAAGGCATATGTGGTACTACTTTATTAGAGAGCACAATCATGGAAGAAGCAGCGAAGGACAAGGGAAAAAGGGAAAGCTGATGTAAAGATGAATGTTATTGAGCAGGCCACCTCTGTAAGCAAAACATTTCTCAACCTTGCACAGTTGTCTTGTAAAATGCCAAGAAAACTGTGTCTCAAGCCAATCCGTAGGGGAGAGGAAGAGAGACAGTTTAAACCCTGGTTCCCACCTCCCATCAGGGAGACTATACTAAAAGATTAAAAAATGCATGAAAGTTATTCTCAAGCCCTACATGCCAAGAAAACCGAAGTGTTGAGTACATTACATATTACACTCAATTTCCCATTGTCAAAGGTTCTACCACCTATTAGTGCACCAATACATCTCCTAAGACAAATGAACCTAATCTTCTTTTTTAGTGATAAAGTGTGTACCAAGGGAAGTGTAAATGTATTTTATTAAATTACCAAATAAAGGTAAATATTTCTTTAACTTCAAGGACAAATATTTGGGTTTTAGTGATAAAGTGTGTACCAAGGGAAATGTAAATATATTTTATTAAATTACCAAATAAAGGTAAATATTTCTTTAACTTCAAGGACAAATATTTGGGTTGTAGAGAAAATAAAGGTAAATATTTCTTTAACTTCAAGGACAAATATTTGGGTTGTAGAGAACGGCATCTATTCAATAGTCAGGAAAATATATTAGTATTCTAATGCTGAAAGCATATAATGAGTCAAAGTTTAGTCATGTATATAACATACAGATTTTCAAATAGAGTAAATGGGAGTTGTGGTGAAAAAAGGATTAGAGGTAAAAATAAGTGGGCTTATACAAAGAAAAGTAGTTTCAGGAAACAGGCACGTGAAATCTAGAGGATAATTTTTGGATTTTGGACAATTTGTCTAATGTATGTGCACATTTACATTTGTTGGCAGTCGTCTTCAAGGTAAGTGGTTGTACAGGTGCACCATTCCTTTTTCTTGTGGGTCTGTGGATCTAATACTGTGGATAAGTACATCTCAACAATCTGCGATGTGTTCTAGCCACCATGACATATGCCTGGACTGACCCATCCATTGATCGGGTGAGTCTTTCTCTCACTGATGATTAGAGAGCCCTGAAGTGCAGTGAGGGCAGAGGTGGGTGTTGGATTGGTAAGTATGTTTGCAGGACGATGTCTTGTATATGACCCAGCTGGGCAAACTGAGGCTGAACATTGATGGATGAATAAAGCTAGTGTTTCAGATTAGGTGCAATTAATTACCATGCTATTCACTGAAGGTCTCCTGAGCTCAGCCAGTCACACAGTATATCAAATATATCAAATTCTACTTTCAAATTAGAATTGCAATATATCAAATTCTTTCAATATATCAAATTCTACTTTCAAATTACTGTTAGGATTTTGTTGGCTGGCCATTGTCTAGAAAATCAAGTGGACTTGGAAGACACTGGGTTTACCCATTAACAGTTATGTCTTCTCTAAACCTCCAGCGGAGTTTGGAGAACTTTCTTGTATGAAGAGACAATCAGCAAACATGTTTTCTCATATTGTCTATCTTTTATGTACAATTCGTTAGTTGTGTGCTTGATCTAGATCTAGGAGTGGGAGCTTTTTTTTTTTTAAGTAGACATACTGGGAGATATCTTATTAGAACAGAAATAATTTCCTGGCAAATAAATGTATCCTAATTCAATGAGAAATATAACATCTTGAATGTAGATTATTTAATAATTTGCATGAACTTCTTCAGGTTGCTGAGCTACCTCAGTTCCTTGCATTTCTAAATATTGAAAGATACTTGAGGCACTTACTTTTTATAGTCGTAACAAACTGTTAAGAAAAGGCCTATAAATTTATATTTTTCTGAATAACAGAAAACGGTGTTCAGCAACACCAAACACATTTTACAGAAACATTTCATGGGAATTCAATAAAGGTTTGCAATATACTATGCAATACATGCAGTCAGAGTATAATTTGACCATTCAACGGAGAACGAAGGAATCCAAAATAATGCCTGGGGCTTTGAAAATAGAAATGAATATAACGATTGATGCTTTGTGAACCCTGGAACACATTTTCATAAAGAAGAATATATACCTTCCCCCCATTATTATGATTACAATTTTTTATAGCTTGTTACATGGTAACAGCATCCCTCTTACCTAAACTGAGACCTTTGCTATATTCTGACAGTCTATTTGCATTGATTTCATGTATAATGAATGATTGAATGTTCAGAAATATGTAACTTAGCTTTCCTCACTCATGCAAAACATTTTAAAATAAAACACATTTTAACATAAATGCTACTAAATGTTAAAAAAATCCAAGGATGTTAAAATTTGACATTTAAAAAAAAAATTCCAAGGAAGCGTAGGGGTCAAGGGAAACTTTCATCTTCATCACCTTGAAGGTTCTCTGAAAAAACCTACTAACTAATAGAAATTAATCTGAAGAAAAAGCATAACAAATTTTATTATTTTGATATGCTGGGTGGGGAAATGCACAGGGGAATCACAAGAGAGTAATTTCCCAACTTTCCAGTAGGGTACAGAGCTTATATACTCATCGTCACAGGGAGAGGGGAGATGGGGGGTGTAGGAATAAATGATTTTTAGGGGGACTCTGTTGGCTGGAGAACATACAATGGCCCGAGACAAAGTCTATTTGGCTTACAGAGAAGATAGTGACTGGTAAATGACTCTCTTCAAAATACTGAATGGAGCCGAAATAGAAGACAGTGGTCTGTGACAAAAGTCTGTCCTCGTGTGTTGACAGACTCCAGTCTTTGTTCTTGTGATATAAGTTCAGTTAATAAAAACTCAGGGAAAGAAGCAGAGGTAATTAGCTTCTTTTTTGGCAGGTCCAGACTTTAAGTAGATAAGGCAACAGCTTCATCCAGTGCTTTGGAGAGTGTTGGAGAGTTGAGAGATGGGGGAGGTGGGGGGTCTTTGTTTCAGCATGTCAAAGCAGTATATATTAGGGTAACAGCTTTCTACACCCCAACATTAGCATGGTATAAGAGAAGAAACAATGAAGTCTGGAAACCCAGTATCTATTTTCCAATTGGCTTTGGAAACATGAACTTTAAACTGATCAGGTTAGGTCTTCCAGGGCTTCCTGGATACCTGCCGTTTGCATGTAGATAAGTGCTAGGTGTGTATGTGTGCAGGGAAAATTTGCATTATCTAATAGGTTTTCACAAATGTAGAGTCAGCTGTATATTACAATATCTACTACTGGAAGTGTGCTGAAGTGCTGAAAGAATATTGAAGACCACAGTGCTGAAGAAGGGTTTGTGTTGGGATGCAGAGTTCTGATGACCTGGGGGTCAGACTTTCAAGATAGAAATGACCAGTCCTTCAAAATGAAAAGGTCCTTCAAGTTATGATTGGAGATATAAAATTATTTTTATTTTGTGGACTAGTTCCTCAATGCCAAGTCTCAGTGATGATTTTATTCCACTTCCAAATAAACTTATATTACAATACATTTATATTGCAAATTCCTTTTTCAAAAAATGTGACAGATGCAGAAAGAAAGATGAAGAGAAAAAGGGCCTGCTGGGCTACCACTCATTAGATACAATATGTGGAATGAGAAACGTGTCAGTGATAAATTTAATATGTGGCTTATTGAAAAAAATAAGCAAGAATCATATTTGATATCTTCTTCCGAACTTCAGCAAACCTCCATCTGAACTCTTGTTCACTGAGCAAATTACAGAACATTGCCACTTGCTGTGTTTCTAAAGACCCGGCAGTCTTCTGGATTGCTCCAGGCATGCCAGGCTATAAACACCATAAAAATGGAGCCACTGCATAGATTTAGAGCCACCTGAGTACTCTCAGAACAGATGCTGGGTTAATTTAGCAGGAACCATGACCCTGAAACTGGCAGACTCCAACGTTCTCTCTGATTGGCCAGAAAACCTTAAAACATTTCAGCCTTTGTGACTAAATCGAGGCACTTTTCACTACCAGATGATCAGCTTCCAGCAGGGGTAGGTACCCTCTGAATCTTGGATAAGCCCTGCTCTTTTGACAAGCGCTTACCCTTGATGTTTGTGGCTTGCATTATCTTTCCGTCACCAGCCCCTGTTTATCCCAGCCTTAATTTAACTCTTTAGTGAACAGAAGTCCAATTCATTCAAGAAATTTCTTCTGCATGAAGGTGTGAATAACTCTCATGTAGACCTAGCTCTAAAGCAGTCTCAAACTAATAAATGTAATAATTGTTTCTATATGTCTCTACAGAATTCCAGAGATAATGCTCAGAGATTTTTTAAAAAGTATCCATAAATCAAAAATATGTTTAGGAAAAGTTTCACACCATAGCCCCCTCTTGGAGAGGTGCAGCTTATCATGATATATTAGATGCTTTGAGGGGCTCTATAGTAAATAAAATTGTTTGATTCTCTTCAATCTAGCATTCCTCAAATATTTGGTCACTCAACAATCCTCTCTCCACATAACAGCTATTTATCTTGCAAAAAAAGAATGGTCAACAGAAGACAATTTGGGGAAACACTATTGTAATGTAAAGCAATTTTTTTGAAATATTTATACAGAAATAAAAGTTAAAAATTGATTCTATAGGAATCATTTTAGGGAACAATTATTTTTGTACATTATGCACGAAGTTCATTTAAAGGGCAAAACGAACATCATTTTTTTTTTCTATTTCCTTCAGCATTATGAAATGACATCTCTATATTTTACACACAAATATAAGCTGTGGATAATTACACTGAAGAAAGTGTGTTGTCCCACTATATACATTCCTTTAAGTTACTTTTGCAAAGACTGCTCATACTCACACTTGATTGATTTGACACCCAGGATATTTGTGGTTGAAGTCCATAGAAAACTCTAGGATACTTACTCATTTATGAATTATCACATTATATCTCACCGGGCAAATATCCCTTTAAAGCACGATGCATATTGCTGCAACTTCAGTTTTAAATGTATCTGCACGCAATTTTCAGTGTCTCCATCTGCTCCTTTGGGCTGTCAGAAGACGCTGTATCCTCCAACTTTTGATTTGTTGCCAACTAAAATGTCCTTCCTTGGCAGCCAACACAATCACCGCTCACCCAGGATTAGTTCAACTTGTCTGACCCCTTTTGCCCCTGTGCCTTGCTTTTCTCAGTTGCTGAAATGGGACTCAGGCCATGCTCCTCAATGCCTGCCCAGTGCAAGTCTTTGCTCAGGTCTCTAAAGCTATGAAGATCTTCATGTTCCCCTCAGCTTGCTGATACTTGAGACTCTTTTTCCTGCCTCTAATCCCAGAGCTCCCTCTCACCAGCCCTTACAGAATGCAAAAGGCCAAACCCTGGAGGTGCCCCCCCCACCCCTGCCTTTCCTTGGAGCATTTACATACTTTAGGAGACTGGTAATTGCAATTGCCCCCTTGAGATGCAAAATTAAAAAAATAAATAAATAAAGAACCTTGTTAATTTTACAGCCCCAGCATGTCTTTCTCCAGGACCTGGGAGCCATCCCTTTGAAATGTAATAATCAGAGAACATAGTGCCCCATGCCCCCCGCCCCCCATCTCTGTGGGAGGGCAGGATCCTAACTGTGATGGACACCTAGCTCTGAAATTAAGAACTTCCTTTTGTCATGACGATATGAGGACATTTACTTTTCCTTTGGGTAAGACCAATTTTTCCTGCTTCAGTCTTCTCGGTAGCACTTCTCACCAAATTACTAAACACGTTACTTATTGGTTGTGCTTCAGTCTCCTCCCACTGGGTTGTAAGCTTTCTTCCCTACAGCGTTTTGCCAGTGGGAATTTTTTTCTGCTTATTCACAGCTATGTCCCCCATGTCTTGAACCAAGCCTTTATATGGTTGGCATTCAGTAAAGGTTTTTTGAATTGACAAATACAGATAGGCAGAAAGGTAAATGTATTCATTTTACTGGTAATCATCATCAACAAAGGCAGATGTGGATGGATTGAGAAGGGGTTGAAAGTGGTAAGGGGAGTGGAAGAAGGGCACGGACAGTGTTACCCGGTATTGTCTAAAGTCCACTATGTCAGACACATCTTGAATATGAATTTTAGCATGGGGTTGATCTTCACTTTGTCCAGGGAGGTAGGGATGGGGTTATATTTCCCTACTCCATATCTCAGAATTCACTTAGTTCTACACATGAAAACACTGACTTATCAACTGCCCTTTAAACTTTATTTTCATAGAGATAATATTTATAAATTAAAATTTTGAAATAAAAAATGAACAGGCTTCAGAATGACCATGTCTGAATTTGTGAACATTTTCTCATAGTTTTCCCATATTTTATATGAATAAGAAACTGAGTCCCGAGCCTGGCCAAAAGAAAGCATGCAACAAATGGTAAGAAATTTGCTGCTGCTGTCGATACAGGAAATAGTTAAGTGATTTGCGATCTCTTTGGAAGCTATTAAGATACCTACCTTTAGAAAAATACTTCAGAAGACTTGAACATTTTTTCCTATCTTCAGAATTTGAACTTACACATGTGAATATGGACACTTTACCTTATACCAAAGGTAAGTATTTATTATCAATAACAGACATGATGAGTCGGACTGCAATACAGACTACAATGCTGCCCTCCTAGCGTGTATGGGCTTCTGTGAAATTTATCTTTAAAAGCAGCAGTCTCACAGTCTCACTGAGGCAATTTAAGGTGAGTCACCCTTCCAAGATGCACTCTCTGAGACCTTGGTCAAGCCACAGATTTTATTTTCCGAACAAATTATAAAACAAACATACTCTCCAGCCATAAAAAATGCTCCTCTTAGGATTTTAACTCATGAAAATGTAATAAAACAACTTCATCTTGTGACCTTAAAATGAATTCTAATTCGGTCTTGACACTAATAAAGAGTACACAGCATTCTTAGGTAACCTACTGCCACTGCTTTATATCCTTTTAAATGGCATTTTGAGCATTTACCTTTGTGATGAGGACACAGAAGAGGCTAGAAGAAACTGAGAAAACTAGATTTCTCTAGAGCTACCTAGTCCAGTTGTTCTAGAATGTTTCAACCTTCAATACATTTAATAATGACTGATAATGATTCTTGAAAAATGAGAAGTTACAGGTGATACTCAGTAGAGTGGGATGTACAGGAGATTTAAGGTAGCATTGATCTTCAAAAATGCTTGGAAAAGCATATAAGGAAAAAAAGACCATATATAATAACATTAGGTATAACACCTGCAGCATAAAGTAAAAAAATGTACAAGATTCTATTATATAGGCACGTTAGGAAGGAACAGGTGATAAAAGAAGTGATAAAACAATTCAAGTGTCAGGATTCATTCTAAATCAAATGCAAATAAAAATGGCATTGTTAAGAAAGAAAAGGCACTTTATGAATTAGTTAATTAATCAAAAAATCTGCTCCTTAAAAAGAACCAGAAGGTAAAACTCTAATAAATTTCATCCCTGGCTAAGACTCTGTTCAGCTAATTGCAGGTGGCTTAGGAATCAAATAGAATGGTCAAATGATTAAAGGGGGAAATTTTGTATTTGTGAAAAGTGACACCAAACAACCTTCAGCAAAGAGATTATGATGACTTTTTCATTTTCTCTGATTCTGGAAAAAAAAAAGCCATAGATTGCCAACTGGCTTTATATTACAAAGGGATAAAACTTGAAATATAATCTTGCTGCTAGCAGGTTTCATATAAGTGGCTACAAAATCTTGCTATATTTTAAAAATACATTTAGCACTTGTCTTTTTCAACTGACAGGGGATAGAAATAAAAAAGCACTTGTCTTTTTCAGCTGACAGGGGATAGAAATAAAAATTACAAAGATTTTATTAAATCTGTTTGACAGCATGAAATGATGAGGCTGAAATGATTGATGATGATGGTGATGATGATGATAAAATGTATTTAAGCTAATCTCTTTAAAGATGGATTCAGGAAAGGGGAGAGAATTTCAGGGGCCAATGGATGGTCAAATGATTAAAGGGGGAAATTTTGTATTTGTGAAAAGTGACACCAAACAACCTTCAGCAAAGAGATTATGATTACTTTTTCATTTTCTCTGATTCTGGAAAAAAAAAGCCATAGATTGCCAACTGGCTTTATATTACAAAGGGATAAAACTTGAAATATAATCTTGCTGCTAGCAGGTTTCATATAAGTGGCTACAAAATCTTGCTATATTTTAAAAATACATTTAGCACTTGTCTTTTTCAACTGACAGGGGATAGAAATAAAAATTACAAAGATTTTATTAAATCTGTTTGGCAGCATGAAATGATGAGGCTGAAATGATTGATGATGATGGTGATGATGATGATAAAATATATTTAAGCTAATCTCTTTAAAGATGGATTCAGGAAAGGGGAGAGAATTTCAGGGGCCAATGCATAAAACAAATTAATGTCTGAACTGTTTTCAGGTTTATTACACATTTGAAGTTCCCAAATAATGAAATACCATTGTTTCTTACTCTACAAATATTGATCAAAGAGGAAGCTATCTGAGCCATAATAATAGCAGTTACCATTCTCTAAGGGTTTACTAAGTGCCAGGGGCTTTATACCTAGCATGTCTTAATGTTAAAAGCACTATAAGTTATTCCTTTCTTGAACATAAAAACACGAGGGCTAAACTATATGTAGTGCAGCAGCTAGGAGAAGAGGTTCTGGAGTAATATTCCCTCGATCCCCATCGTTGCTCTAGCATTTAGTAACTATGTGATTATGGACATCACAACCTTTCTGTGCTTTTGTTGCATCACCTCTATAATGGAAATAAAAACCTTCGAAGAGCATTGTGGGAATTATTATAGGATTTAAATGAGTTCACAGTGTAGAGCACAGTGCTGGACATAAATATTAGTAACACTCATTAGAGGGATTTAGTAGTTGCCTACGGTCATGGAGCTAATGATGGGTTCAATTGGATTCATCTGTCTCCACTGCCCTGCATTGCCTTACTGTCTTGGAAGACAAAAGATTTTTTTCTTGAAAACGTGATTATGCACATTATGAGCCAGTGTCATTGAGACAACACAGGTGTTCAATTAAGTATTTAGACCAAAGTTGGGTTTTACCTTCCTAGCTATGTTTTTGGTAGATTTTTATTACCTTTTTGCCACATGCTGGGAAACTTTTCTGAACATAATACCTGGAGTGTCCACAATAATTATCATAGTGTAGAAACAAAGTGTGGGAATAGTGAAAAGGCAATTCCAACTCTAAATGGTGTATGTCACTTTCAAGTGATTCCGGAGTGGTAGTGGTGGACACAGCATTTTTTTTTTTTCTCTGCCTAGTCAGGTACATTCCTACAACTTCTTACCTTCCTGATATTTCCAAGTGAGAACTGGTCTCCAGATCAATTATTTGTGTTTAAGGTTTTCATATTTGTACCCTTTAGATAATAACAATAATTGTTGCGCCTACCAATTCTTCGGATCTCTCAATTTTCTATGGGTCATTCTGCAATCCCTATTCAATGCCTGCAAGTTCTTTATCTAAGGAGGCCCCAGTGACCTGCATTAAATCTAATTTTCTGCTGACATCTGCCTATTTATAAACAAATTCAGTATAATTTAGTGATCCACAGCTATGTTCATAGAAGTAGTACATTTAAATACAGGAAAATGTAGCTTGAAGCAAATGGCAATACTCAAACACAAAGTCCTATTGCTTATTTCATAGCATTTCTAGTGACACACTGAAGAAAAATGCTTTTGGCTGCAGATATTAAGAGGTAGCTTTGTGATATATTCTACCAAAGAAATTATAGTTATCAAAACAAGTAAATCCTGAAGATGTCAGTGTGATGTGCTTCCATAATAAAAAGGTTAAACTCACAGGAGACAAAGGTTATCAAACTGTGAACTTATATATAATTCTCTACTTTCTATTTTTTCCCTTTATGGAGCTGGAGAAAGTCATAAAAATAAGGCAATGAACTTACAAACTCATAAGAAGATGTGTGCCTGCACAATGCAATATATAGAAAGGATTTCTTTTTAAAATTAAATAGGATTTCTTATGTGGTCCTTTAGCACAGTGTCAGGCACAGTGGGTGTTAACACGTTTCTGTCATTTGAATCTGTGGTAACTGAAAATTAAAAAGGGAAGTAAAGCAAAATCTTTTACTGTGCTCAGCCTATTTGAAAGCCACAAAATTAGATTAATATATTTCTTTGTAAAATTTAAATCTCCCCAAGAAGTGAGCACAAGAAACATATTAGGATGAACTTTTAATTACATTATTTTAAATACAATTTAAGATTATTTTCTCTCTTTTGAAACACATCACAATCAGCAACAACTAATGTTTTTTGTGTCTACTATATGAAAAGCATCATCTTTTATTATTGAGGAATTAAATATTTTCCATGAGAAGGACATCCAAATAAACAAAGTTTATATCTCCCATTAAAACTATTTTCATTCATCCCAATTTCAGATGAGTGCCTCTGATCTTTCTAGTCTAACTCCACCGAGTATCTCAGTTACAACAGTCTTTCAACTACATCAAGACCACCAGCCCACTGCTGATCCTACCATATTTTCAAGCTCACTCCTCTCCTTATTCAGCTTAAACTCCAGTTAACCATTATAATTGCTCCTGCTCGGGCAGTCAACCTCCTTGACCTTGTATTCTATTCTCTTGACAAAACAAGACAGCAAAATGTATACATTCCTACACATCCTATGTAGGTAAAAAGAAAAAGAGAAGGAACACAAGTACACACTATTAGTAATAAGAAGAAAATGGATATACGAGTACAAATAAAAGGAAATTAAAACAATGATGTATAGAGTAATAATAGCTAACACTGACAGAGTACTTAAGTCCCAGTCACTGTGCTAAGTGATTAACATTCCTAGTATGTTCTGTACTTATCCTGCTAAAGATGTCAAAGGAAACCTTTATAGAAATAAAGTAACTCTCCTAAACATATCCTTAGTGAGTGGAGAGCTGGGATTTGAACTCAGGCAGTTGATGGCAGAGGTCATGGGCTTGCCCGCTTCATTATACAAAGGAACTTGAAAATCAGGATAAAATGGAGTATTCTAAAAAAATCCAAATACCAGAATGAATTCAAATAGATGTGGAAAGCCTTAGTGGCTACGAAGTTTGTAAGCAAGGTACCCCCCAAAACGTCCCAGACTAAGAAGGTTTCAAAACAAAATGAAAATAATATTTCATTTGTTATGTAAATTACTCTAAAGCTTAAGAACAGAAACACTTTGAAATTTTTTTTATGTACAACACAATATCCTGATGTCAAGTCCTGACTAGAAAAGTACAAAAAGTTCAGACATGCTTTAATAATAAATATGGTTGTAAAAATCCTGTTTTACAGAAAATTAGACATTTAAGTGCAATAAGAATAATGCTTCCGTATGCCCAACTGTGAACCATTCTTGACATACAAAGATGATAATATCAACTATTATTTATCAGATGCTTCATATGTGCCCTGCATTGTTCTTTTGATATCAAATCTTCATTACCAACCCATGAGGTGAAATTGTTATTGGCCCATTTACAAAGGAGGAATCGAAGGCACAGGGAGAACTTGAACTCTTTGTATCCAGAGTATGCCTTAAACCAGGACCTTGACTTTCAAATGGTTCAATATCAGGAAAGATATTAATATAATTCATCTTATCAATTGTTTAAAGACAAAGAACTGTGTAATTAAACTGATGGATGCTAACTTTGAGTGAATTGACATGTTTTTAAAATGTAATGTAGCTGTCGAATATACAGCACGGTATAACTCTATAATGATATAAAATGAATGAACTAGGGTCCTATTTATCAAAGTGGAAGAACGTGAATTGACATGTTTTTATAATGTAATGTAGCTGTCGAATATACAGCATGGTATAACTCTATAATGATATAAAATGAATGAACTAGGGTCCTATTTATCAAAGTGGAAGAAGTTCACAAATACAACCGTGAATGGCAGCTTGCCAAAAGAATGGAGTTTAATATACACTTATATAAACTTCACACAATGTGAAACAACAAACTATGAATATTAGAAATATACATACATATGAAAACAGTATAAATCAGAAATTTCTATTAAATAAAACATGCAAAGCATTTTTATACAATTTTAGGGATTGATATAATTGTAAGAAAAGCATGCATTGCATATCTGTACTGTATTATATTTATTTCTTAAGATGGTGGCTAGGTTCACAGATAATTGTAATATTACTATTAATTTATTATCTATGGGTGATATTTTAATAATGTATAAAATAATAAAATAAATAATACTAATTAAACAACTTTTAAAGTATAAAAATATGAAGGGAACATCACTGATATTCTCTTACCAAGACACAATCATTGATATGAATTTTCAGTACTTTATGTTTTATGACTCACATATATTTGTATGTATATGTATGTGTGTTTATGTGTATGCATGTGTACATGCATATGTTTACCCATGTTCAAAATATAGGGATACTTTATAGTAAGTATTGCAAACTGCATTTTTCACTTAAAATATGATCTATTTTTTTTTACACTAATAAATACAAATTTACATCATCAGTTTTTTATTTTTATTTTTATTTTTTTTATTTTTTTTCCTTTTTGTCTTTTTTCGTGTCCGGCAACGGATCACAACCCTCAGTGTCGCGCCCACACCGGACCGGGACCGGCAATGGGATCGCAACCCTTGGTGCTGCGCCCGCACCTCGATCAGCCAGTGAGCGGGAACCGGTCTGTATGTGGGATCCGAACCCTCGGCGGGAGCGCCACCACGCTCCCAAGCGGCGCACTGT
>NW_007736655.1:24734-53814 GCF_000696425.1 Galeopterus variegatus
TTTAGTTACTTTATAAAACCCCCCTTTTAATTACAACCACCCCTCTTGTGAGATCATACACATTTATATACAGTCAACCCTCCACATCCATATCAAATTTTTTAAAAAGACAATAAAAATAACAGCACAACAATAATCAAAAATGCAAATAAAACAATTCAGTATAACTACTATGTACATAGCAGTTACACTCTATTAGGTATTGTGAGTAATTTAAGAGATAATTTAAAGTATACAGAAGGACGTGCATAAATAATATGCAAATACTAGACTGTTCTATACCAGAGACTTTAGCATCCATAGATTTTGATACTCCTGAGGGTCCCCGGAACCAAACTGATAACGAGGGACAATATATACACACACACACGTATGAGGGTACTTTAAAACGTTTGTGGAAACATTAATATTATCTACCAATTCAATTTTCCATGAATGTTTTGAAGCAACTTAGTGCACACACGTGTGTGTAGATATACACACACACATATATATGTAAATTTTCTTAAACAGGTTGTTTAGAGGATGATTCTGGATCCTTCTCTGAACTATTTTGCTTGAACAACCACAAATGAACCAGGAATAAGTCATCTAAGAGCTTGTATAAGACCCAGGATATAAACTAAACCACAAGTCAATGATTTGAATCAAATTAATCTGCTAAACCAAACTGAAGCCAAATAGTAAGGTTCTTTGACTCAACCTTGACTTTGTACAAAGTGGAAAAGTTATTATTAATCAGTTAAACCTGGAAATAAACGTATATGTTTTTCTAATATCATAAAGCAAAGAATATATTATTGATCAATGTTCCCAAACTTGTCACTTTGGGAAAAAAAATCACCTGATATGTTTGAAAAGAACACAGATTCCTGGGCCTCATACTAAATCACAATCAGAAAAGAGATATTGGAATCTGTATTTTACCCCATAGGCCAGGTAATTCTTATAATCAGGCAAGTGTATGATAGAGAGCTCTATGGCAGGTGTTAGCACACCGTGGCTCACAGGCAGGATCCAGTCTGCTGCCTGTTTTTGTAAATAAAGTTTTATTGGAGCACAGTCACGTGCATTTGTTTACATACTGTCTATCACTACTTTTGCACTACAGTAGCAAAATTGAATAGTTTCAACAGAGACTATATAACCCACGAAGAATAAAATATTTACTATCTGGCTCTGTACAGAAAAAACTTACCAACCCCTGCTTTAGAGAAAGATAAAAGGCAATAGAATGATTATTGATCAGGGAATCAGGAGCTCTGAATTCTGTCAAACAGCAGCAGGCCTAGGGTAAGATGTACAAGTTTTTGAAACCAAGATATGTTATCAGTAAATAGCTGAAGGTGGGCAAAATATAGATTTCCTATCCTTAGGAGATCATGGAAATAAGAAGTCATTACAAAAAAAAAAAACCAAAAAACAAAAACTTAAAAGCTTGCCAACCAAAATGTCACGATCTTTTGATTTTTTTTTGCCTAAAATATTACTAAACTACCAAAAAAAGAAAAACCCCAAAACATATAACTCAACATTAATCAAAGACTTTGAAAGGCAGCTATATAACCCCTCACTGAAATAAAAGAGAATATCATTATTATTTACCAAGCAATTGGTAGAATACATCTTTCAAAACTCATATACTTGGAAAGAGATTAAAGTAAAATGGTTTTTGGTGATAAATGTTTGTGAATCGCTAGATTAGATATTCTCTAAGGTCCTTTTCAACTCTAAAATTCTGTGAGCACAATATACCACACAGATACTTCAAAGTTATTATGATCACTTTTCTTTCCTTTCTCCTTGAATACTGAGAGGGAGATGAAGCATTTGCAGGGGACAAAGGGGACTGGTGTTTAAAACAAAGATAAAATGGAATTATGTAGGCTCATAACTTTGGTAATTACTGAATTAAATAAGGATAAAAGTGTCTTTTTATTGCTTTTTTTTACTCTTTTTAAGGCCTTTAATATGTAAATGTGTCTGACAAATTTTCAGAAGGGGAGACATATTACATTGCATTTTCCAAAATTATATGACCATCAAAATTAATCTTCCTGAACATCTCTTGTGACTTCTTTTCCATCAAAAACATTGCTTTAAATAATGATGACCAGTGGGCTATAGTCAGGCAGATTTATGACAAGTAAATGGCAAGAGTCATTTGGCTACAAGATGGATCAGAAGGATTCAAAGAGAGGGGGCCACACGTGGGTGATCTCTCCTGATGGCTCTAGGTAATGACTGAAGGTGCCAGATGGAGTGCTAAATAGAGGTGAGGAGGGGGGGCTGCCATTCTGAACTAAAACCAAAGTATATATTTTTAATGCATACATATACACACAATCATTCTACAAACATATTATCTACTCCACCAAAGTTAATTCATTTCACCTACTTATACCCTCACTTCCTAGCCTTTTCAACCTTTTTGGCCTTTAAGCTGACTTTGAATGTCATTGAACCAGACTTCATATACACAAATGTATGAACTTTGCAGTACTGGAATACAAAATGTGACTTAAGAGTCATAATATCTCTGGAAGTCCTGATCATAAGTTTAGCCAAATATTGACAGTTGCAAGGAGGGATAAAGTAACTTTAAAAAGTAGCAGCCTGTAGAAGGGATGAGAAGGTTGGCAAGGCTTTGAAGGTGGCAAGCCAGTGCTACCCTGGAAAGCAGAGACTGAGGGAGACAACTCTGGTCACTCAAGACTTTTCTCACCTTGTCTTTCAAAAACCTCTGTGATGAACTTGAATGTGACAGAAGTCCATTTGGGACTGGCACAGACATATCTTGCTCATTAACTTGTGAACCATGCCCGGATTCTTTTCTTCTCTTTTAGTTGTTCATAGGGAATACTCCATAAGGCCATATGCATGGGATGGAAGAAAGGGACCAGGGCATTAAAGAGATGTGACAAGGGCTTCTGTGTCACCTGTTGCTGTCATGTTTTGTGCAACTTGTACCTGTTCAGACTCGATCCTGAGTATTTCCATTGTAAAGTGGATTGTTGCTGCATCCACCCCATCTTAAGTTTGGTAGGCTTATTAACATCCAGCTCACAAAGGGTAGCTCTTGTCACGTCGGCACTTGGTACCCATGTTCTAATAAGCATTCCCTTGAAGGCCAGGACAACGTTAGGGTTATTTTAAAATGAAGATCAGTTCTCCATAAAGGGCATGAACTTGTTCCAGATCAGTAGGTGTCTGCACTGCCCCAATGCAATTGGGGGTTGCCAGAGACCTCTACTCACCATTCTTGCATACACAGACACCAGCACCACTATGACATCTACTGGTCCCACACTTCCAGACACAGGAAGCTGGCAAGCCTCCAGCACATGCTGAAGAGCCCTTTCTTGTTTGAGACTCCACTGAAAAGGGGCAGCCTTCCAAGTAAACCGATAAATGGATTGGAAAAATATTCAGAAATATATTTTGTTTCCAAAATCCAAAGAAGCCTCCAACACTGCATCTCTTTCTCAGTGCTTGGAGATACTAAGTGAGAATTCACCATCTGGGTAGGGAAGTCTAGATATGCGGCCACAGCAAATCCCAGTGCCTCTATTTCCACCTGCGCCTCATCCCAGTTAACCACAAGAGAAAGTCCCGATAATTGTGATGCTACTGCTTGCCAAGAATTACCACCATATGTTTACAACCAGAAACCTGATCCTCATTTTGTCAGATAGGGGAGTAATCCAACTCCCCAAATCTATCCTGAGGGTGTGCTGTCTAAAGCCATTCCTGGTTCCAATGCAGCACAAACAATTTGAAAATGCAAAGCCTGAAATAAAGGCATATGTGGTACTACTTTATTAGAGAGCACAATCATGGAAGAAGCAGCGAAGGACAAGGGAAAAAGGGAAAGCTGATGTAAAGATGAATGTTATTGAGCAGGCCACCTCTGTAAGCAAAACATTTCTCAACCTTGCACAGTTGTCTTGTAAAATGCCAAGAAAACTGTGTCTCAAGCCAATCCGTAGGGGAGAGGAAGAGAGACAGTTTAAACCCTGGTTCCCACCTCCCATCAGGGAGACTATACTAAAAGATTAAAAAATGCATGAAAGTTATTCTCAAGCCCTACATGCCAAGAAAACCGAAGTGTTGAGTACATTACATATTACACTCAATTTCCCATTGTCAAAGGTTCTACCACCTATTAGTGCACCAATACATCTCCTAAGACAAATGAACCTAATCTTCTTTTTTAGTGATAAAGTGTGTACCAAGGGAAGTGTAAATGTATTTTATTAAATTACCAAATAAAGGTAAATATTTCTTTAACTTCAAGGACAAATATTTGGGTTGTAGAGAACGGCATCTATTCAATAGTCAGGAAAATATATTAGTATTCTAATGCTGAAAGCATATAATGAGTCAAAGTTTAGTCATGTATATAACATACAGATTTTCAAATAGAGTAAATGGGAGTTGTGGTGAAAAAAGGATTAGAGGTAAAAATAAGTGGGCTTATACAAAGAAAAGTAGTTTCAGGAAACAGGCACGTGAAATCTAGAGGATAATTTTTGGATTTTGGACAATTTGTCTAATGTATGTGCACATTTACATTTGTTGGCAGTCGTCTTCAAGGTAAGTGGTTGTACAGGTGCACCATTCCTTTTTCTTGTGGGTCTGTGGATCTAATACTGTGGATAAGTACATCTCAACAATCTGCGATGTGTTCTAGCCACCATGACATATGCCTGGACTGACCCATCCATTGATCGGGTGAGTCTTTCTCTCACTGATGATTAGAGAGCCCTGAAGTGCAGTGAGGGCAGAGGTGGGTGTTGGATTGGTAAGTATGTTTGCAGGACGATGTCTTGTATATGACCCAGCTGGGCAAACTGAGGCTGAACATTGATGGATGAATAAAGCTAGTGTTTCAGATTAGGTGCAATTAATTACCATGCTATTCACTGAAGGTCTCCTGAGCTCAGCCAGTCACACAGTATATCAAATATATCAAATTCTACTTTCAAATTAGAATTGCAATATATCAAATTCTTTCAATATATCAAATTCTACTTTCAAATTACTGTTAGGATTTTGTTGGCTGGCCATTGTCTAGAAAATCAAGTGGACTTGGAAGACACTGGGTTTACCCATTAACAGTTATGTCTTCTCTAAACCTCCAGCGGAGTTTGGAGAACTTTCTTGTATGAAGAGACAATCAGCAAACATGTTTTCTCATATTGTCTATCTTTTATGTACAATTCGTTAGTTGTGTGCTTGATCTAGATCTAGGAGTGGGAGCTTTTTTTTTTTTAAGTAGACATACTGGGAGATATCTTATTAGAACAGAAATAATTTCCTGGCAAATAAATGTATCCTAATTCAATGAGAAATATAACATCTTGAATGTAGATTATTTAATAATTTGCATGAACTTCTTCAGGTTGCTGAGCTACCTCAGTTCCTTGCATTTCTAAATATTGAAAGATACTTGAGGCACTTACTTTTTATAGTCGTAACAAACTGTTAAGAAAAGGCCTATAAATTTATATTTTTCTGAATAACAGAAAACGGTGTTCAGCAACACCAAACACATTTTACAGAAACATTTCATGGGAATTCAATAAAGGTTTGCAATATACTATGCAATACATGCAGTCAGAGTATAATTTGACCATTCAACGGAGAACGAAGGAATCCAAAATAATGCCTGGGGCTTTGAAAATAGAAATGAATATAACGATTGATGCTTTGTGAACCCTGGAACACATTTTCATAAAGAAGAATATATACCTTCCCCCCATTATTATGATTACAATTTTTTATAGCTTGTTACATGGTAACAGCATCCCTCTTACCTAAACTGAGACCTTTGCTATATTCTGACAGTCTATTTGCATTGATTTCATGTATAATGAATGATTGAATGTTCAGAAATATGTAACTTAGCTTTCCTCACTCATGCAAAACATTTTAAAATAAAACACATTTTAACATAAATGCTACTAAATGTTAAAAAAATCCAAGGATGTTAAAATTTGACATTTAAAAAAAAAATTCCAAGGAAGCGTAGGGGTCAAGGGAAACTTTCATCTTCATCACCTTGAAGGTTCTCTGAAAAAACCTACTAACTAATAGAAATTAATCTGAAGAAAAAGCATAACAAATTTTATTATTTTGATATGCTGGGTGGGGAAATGCACAGGGGAATCACAAGAGAGTAATTTCCCAACTTTCCAGTAGGGTACAGAGCTTATATACTCATCGTCACAGGGAGAGGGGAGATGGGGGGTGTAGGAATAAATGATTTTTAGGGGGACTCTGTTGGCTGGAGAACATACAATGGCCCGAGACAAAGTCTATTTGGCTTACAGAGAAGATAGTGACTGGTAAATGACTCTCTTCAAAATACTGAATGGAGCCGAAATAGAAGACAGTGGTCTGTGACAAAAGTCTGTCCTCGTGTGTTGACAGACTCCAGTCTTTGTTCTTGTGATATAAGTTCAGTTAATAAAAACTCAGGGAAAGAAGCAGAGGTAATTAGCTTCTTTTTTGGCAGGTCCAGACTTTAAGTAGATAAGGCAACAGCTTCATCCAGTGCTTTGGAGAGTGTTGGAGAGTTGAGAGATGGGGGAGGTGGGGGGTCTTTGTTTCAGCATGTCAAAGCAGTATATATTAGGGTAACAGCTTTCTACACCCCAACATTAGCATGGTATAAGAGAAGAAACAATGAAGTCTGGAAACCCAGTATCTATTTTCCAATTGGCTTTGGAAACATGAACTTTAAACTGATCAGGTTAGGTCTTCCAGGGCTTCCTGGATACCTGCCGTTTGCATGTAGATAAGTGCTAGGTGTGTATGTGTGCAGGGAAAATTTGCATTATCTAATAGGTTTTCACAAATGTAGAGTCAGCTGTATATTACAATATCTACTACTGGAAGTGTGCTGAAGTGCTGAAAGAATATTGAAGACCACAGTGCTGAAGAAGGGTTTGTGTTGGGATGCAGAGTTCTGATGACCTGGGGGTCAGACTTTCAAGATAGAAATGACCAGTCCTTCAAAATGAAAAGGTCCTTCAAGTTATGATTGGAGATATAAAATTATTTTTATTTTGTGGACTAGTTCCTCAATGCCAAGTCTCAGTGATGATTTTATTCCACTTCCAAATAAACTTATATTACAATACATTTATATTGCAAATTCCTTTTTCAAAAAATGTGACAGATGCAGAAAGAAAGATGAAGAGAAAAAGGGCCTGCTGGGCTACCACTCATTAGATACAATATGTGGAATGAGAAACGTGTCAGTGATAAATTTAATATGTGGCTTATTGAAAAAAATAAGCAAGAATCATATTTGATATCTTCTTCCGAACTTCAGCAAACCTCCATCTGAACTCTTGTTCACTGAGCAAATTACAGAACATTGCCACTTGCTGTGTTTCTAAAGACCCGGCAGTCTTCTGGATTGCTCCAGGCATGCCAGGCTATAAACACCATAAAAATGGAGCCACTGCATAGATTTAGAGCCACCTGAGTACTCTCAGAACAGATGCTGGGTTAATTTAGCAGGAACCATGACCCTGAAACTGGCAGACTCCAACGTTCTCTCTGATTGGCCAGAAAACCTTAAAACATTTCAGCCTTTGTGACTAAATCGAGGCACTTTTCACTACCAGATGATCAGCTTCCAGCAGGGGTAGGTACCCTCTGAATCTTGGATAAGCCCTGCTCTTTTGACAAGCGCTTACCCTTGATGTTTGTGGCTTGCATTATCTTTCCGTCACCAGCCCCTGTTTATCCCAGCCTTAATTTAACTCTTTAGTGAACAGAAGTCCAATTCATTCAAGAAATTTCTTCTGCATGAAGGTGTGAATAACTCTCATGTAGACCTAGCTCTAAAGCAGTCTCAAACTAATAAATGTAATAATTGTTTCTATATGTCTCTACAGAATTCCAGAGATAATGCTCAGAGATTTTTTAAAAAGTATCCATAAATCAAAAATATGTTTAGGAAAAGTTTCACACCATAGCCCCCTCTTGGAGAGGTGCAGCTTATCATGATATATTAGATGCTTTGAGGGGCTCTATAGTAAATAAAATTGTTTGATTCTCTTCAATCTAGCATTCCTCAAATATTTGGTCACTCAACAATCCTCTCTCCACATAACAGCTATTTATCTTGCAAAAAAAGAATGGTCAACAGAAGACAATTTGGGGAAACACTATTGTAATGTAAAGCAATTTTTTTGAAATATTTATACAGAAATAAAAGTTAAAAATTGATTCTATAGGAATCATTTTAGGGAACAATTATTTTTGTACATTATGCACGAAGTTCATTTAAAGGGCAAAACGAACATCATTTTTTTTTTCTATTTCCTTCAGCATTATGAAATGACATCTCTATATTTTACACACAAATATAAGCTGTGGATAATTACACTGAAGAAAGTGTGTTGTCCCACTATATACATTCCTTTAAGTTACTTTTGCAAAGACTGCTCATACTCACACTTGATTGATTTGACACCCAGGATATTTGTGGTTGAAGTCCATAGAAAACTCTAGGATACTTACTCATTTATGAATTATCACATTATATCTCACCGGGCAAATATCCCTTTAAAGCACGATGCATATTGCTGCAACTTCAGTTTTAAATGTATCTGCACGCAATTTTCAGTGTCTCCATCTGCTCCTTTGGGCTGTCAGAAGACGCTGTATCCTCCAACTTTTGATTTGTTGCCAACTAAAATGTCCTTCCTTGGCAGCCAACACAATCACCGCTCACCCAGGATTAGTTC
The DNA here is from genome assembly GCF_000696425.1 of Galeopterus variegatus. Classification (NCBI taxonomy): domain Eukaryota; kingdom Metazoa; phylum Chordata; class Mammalia; order Dermoptera; family Cynocephalidae; genus Galeopterus; species Galeopterus variegatus. Next base: position 33,503 of record NW_007736655.1, read on the forward strand.
AACTTGTCTGACCCCTTTTGCCCCTGTGCCTTGCTTTTCTCAGTTGCTGAAATGGGACTCAGGCCATGCTCCTCAATGCCTGCCCAGTGCAAGTCTTTGCTCAGGTCTCTAAAGCTATGAAGATCTTCATGTTCCCCTCAGCTTGCTGATACTTGAGACTCTTTTTCCTGCCTCTAATCCCAGAGCTCCCTCTCACCAGCCCTTACAGAATGCAAAAGGCCAAACCCTGGAGGTGCCCCCCCCACCCCTGCCTTTCCTTGGAGCATTTACATACTTTAGGAGACTGGTAATTGCAATTGCCCCCTTGAGATGCAAAATTAAAAAAATAAATAAATAAAGAACCTTGTTAATTTTACAGCCCCAGCATGTCTTTCTCCAGGACCTGGGAGCCATCCCTTTGAAATGTAATAATCAGAGAACATAGTGCCCCATGCCCCCCGCCCCCCATCTCTGTGGGAGGGCAGGATCCTAACTGTGATGGACACCTAGCTCTGAAATTAAGAACTTCCTTTTGTCATGACGATATGAGGACATTTACTTTTCCTTTGGGTAAGACCAATTTTTCCTGCTTCAGTCTTCTCGGTAGCACTTCTCACCAAATTACTAAACACGTTACTTATTGGTTGTGCTTCAGTCTCCTCCCACTGGGTTGTAAGCTTTCTTCCCTACAGCGTTTTGCCAGTGGGAATTTTTTTCTGCTTATTCACAGCTATGTCCCCCATGTCTTGAACCAAGCCTTTATATGGTTGGCATTCAGTAAAGGTTTTTTGAATTGACAAATACAGATAGGCAGAAAGGTAAATGTATTCATTTTACTGGTAATCATCATCAACAAAGGCAGATGTGGATGGATTGAGAAGGGGTTGAAAGTGGTAAGGGGAGTGGAAGAAGGGCACGGACAGTGTTACCCGGTATTGTCTAAAGTCCACTATGTCAGACACATCTTGAATATGAATTTTAGCATGGGGTTGATCTTCACTTTGTCCAGGGAGGTAGGGATGGGGTTATATTTCCCTACTCCATATCTCAGAATTCACTTAGTTCTACACATGAAAACACTGACTTATCAACTGCCCTTTAAACTTTATTTTCATAGAGATAATATTTATAAATTAAAATTTTGAAATAAAAAATGAACAGGCTTCAGAATGACCATGTCTGAATTTGTGAACATTTTCTCATAGTTTTCCCATATTTTATATGAATAAGAAACTGAGTCCCGAGCCTGGCCAAAAGAAAGCATGCAACAAATGGTAAGAAATTTGCTGCTGCTGTCGATACAGGAAATAGTTAAGTGATTTGCGATCTCTTTGGAAGCTATTAAGATACCTACCTTTAGAAAAATACTTCAGAAGACTTGAACATTTTTTCCTATCTTCAGAATTTGAACTTACACATGTGAATATGGACACTTTACCTTATACCAAAGGTAAGTATTTATTATCAATAACAGACATGATGAGTCGGACTGCAATACAGACTACAATGCTGCCCTCCTAGCGTGTATGGGCTTCTGTGAAATTTATCTTTAAAAGCAGCAGTCTCACAGTCTCACTGAGGCAATTTAAGGTGAGTCACCCTTCCAAGATGCACTCTCTGAGACCTTGGTCAAGCCACAGATTTTATTTTCCGAACAAATTATAAAACAAACATACTCTCCAGCCATAAAAAATGCTCCTCTTAGGATTTTAACTCATGAAAATGTAATAAAACAACTTCATCTTGTGACCTTAAAATGAATTCTAATTCGGTCTTGACACTAATAAAGAGTACACAGCATTCTTAGGTAACCTACTGCCACTGCTTTATATCCTTTTAAATGGCATTTTGAGCATTTACCTTTGTGATGAGGACACAGAAGAGGCTAGAAGAAACTGAGAAAACTAGATTTCTCTAGAGCTACCTAGTCCAGTTGTTCTAGAATGTTTCAACCTTCAATACATTTAATAATGACTGATAATGATTCTTGAAAAATGAGAAGTTACAGGTGATACTCAGTAGAGTGGGATGTACAGGAGATTTAAGGTAGCATTGATCTTCAAAAATGCTTGGAAAAGCATATAAGGAAAAAAAGACCATATATAATAACATTAGGTATAACACCTGCAGCATAAAGTAAAAAAATGTACAAGATTCTATTATATAGGCACGTTAGGAAGGAACAGGTGATAAAAGAAGTGATAAAACAATTCAAGTGTCAGGATTCATTCTAAATCAAATGCAAATAAAAATGGCATTGTTAAGAAAGAAAAGGCACTTTATGAATTAGTTAATTAATCAAAAAATCTGCTCCTTAAAAAGAACCAGAAGGTAAAACTCTAATAAATTTCATCCCTGGCTAAGACTCTGTTCAGCTAATTGCAGGTGGCTTAGGAATCAAATAGAATGGTCAAATGATTAAAGGGGGAAATTTTGTATTTGTGAAAAGTGACACCAAACAACCTTCAGCAAAGAGATTATGATGACTTTTTCATTTTCTCTGATTCTGGAAAAAAAAAAGCCATAGATTGCCAACTGGCTTTATATTACAAAGGGATAAAACTTGAAATATAATCTTGCTGCTAGCAGGTTTCATATAAGTGGCTACAAAATCTTGCTATATTTTAAAAATACATTAAGCACTTGTCTTTTTCAGCTGACAGGGGATAGAAATAAAAATTACAAAGATTTTATTAAATCTGTTTGACAGCATGAAATGATGAGGCTGAAATGATTGATGATGATGGTGATGATGATGATAAAATGTATTTAAGCTAATCTCTTTAAAGATGGATTCAGGAAAGGGGAGAGAATTTCAGGGGCCAATGCATAAAACAAATTAATGTCTGAACTGTTTTCAGGTTTATTACACATTTGAAGTTCCCAAATAATGAAATACCATTGTTTCTTACTCTACAAATATTGATCAAAGAGGAAGCTATCTGAGCCATAATAATAGCAGTTACCATTCTCTAAGGGTTTACTAAGTGCCAGGGGCTTTATACCTAGCATGTCTTAATGTTAAAAGCACTATAAGTTATTCCTTTCTTGAACATAAAAACACGAGGGCTAAACTATATGTAGTGCAGCAGCTAGGAGAAGAGGTTCTGGAGTAATATTCCCTCGATCCCCATCGTTGCTCTAGCATTTAGTAACTATGTGATTATGGACATCACAACCTTTCTGTGCTTTTGTTGCATCACCTCTATAATGGAAATAAAAACCTTCGAAGAGCATTGTGGGAATTATTATAGGATTTAAATGAGTTCACAGTGTAGAGCACAGTGCTGGACATAAATATTAGTAACACTCATTAGAGGGATTTAGTAGTTGCCTACGGTCATGGAGCTAATGATGGGTTCAATTGGATTCATCTGTCTCCACTGCCCTGCATTGCCTTACTGTCTTGGAAGACAAAAGATTTTTTTCTTGAAAACGTGATTATGCACATTATGAGCCAGTGTCATTGAGACAACACAGGTGTTCAATTAAGTATTTAGACCAAAGTTGGGTTTTACCTTCCTAGCTATGTTTTTGGTAGATTTTTATTACCTTTTTGCCACATGCTGGGAAACTTTTCTGAACATAATACCTGGAGTGTCCACAATAATTATCATAGTGTAGAAACAAAGTGTGGGAATAGTGAAAAGGCAATTCCAACTCTAAATGGTGTATGTCACTTTCAAGTGATTCCGGAGTGGTAGTGGTGGACACAGCATTTTTTTTTTTTCTCTGCCTAGTCAGGTACATTCCTACAACTTCTTACCTTCCTGATATTTCCAAGTGAGAACTGGTCTCCAGATCAATTATTTGTGTTTAAGGTTTTCATATTTGTACCCTTTAGATAATAACAATAATTGTTGCGCCTACCAATTCTTCGGATCTCTCAATTTTCTATGGGTCATTCTGCAATCCCTATTCAATGCCTGCAAGTTCTTTATCTAAGGAGGCCCCAGTGACCTGCATTAAATCTAATTTTCTGCTGACATCTGCCTATTTATAAACAAATTCAGTATAATTTAGTGATCCACAGCTATGTTCATAGAAGTAGTACATTTAAATACAGGAAAATGTAGCTTGAAGCAAATGGCAATACTCAAACACAAAGTCCTATTGCTTATTTCATAGCATTTCTAGTGACACACTGAAGAAAAATGCTTTTGGCTGCAGATATTAAGAGGTAGCTTTGTGATATATTCTACCAAAGAAATTATAGTTATCAAAACAAGTAAATCCTGAAGATGTCAGTGTGATGTGCTTCCATAATAAAAAGGTTAAACTCACAGGAGACAAAGGTTATCAAACTGTGAACTTATATATAATTCTCTACTTTCTATTTTTTCCCTTTATGGAGCTGGAGAAAGTCATAAAAATAAGGCAATGAACTTACAAACTCATAAGAAGATGTGTGCCTGCACAATGCAATATATAGAAAGGATTTCTTTTTAAAATTAAATAGGATTTCTTATGTGGTCCTTTAGCACAGTGTCAGGCACAGTGGGTGTTAACACGTTTCTGTCATTTGAATCTGTGGTAACTGAAAATTAAAAAGGGAAGTAAAGCAAAATCTTTTACTGTGCTCAGCCTATTTGAAAGCCACAAAATTAGATTAATATATTTCTTTGTAAAATTTAAATCTCCCCAAGAAGTGAGCACAAGAAACATATTAGGATGAACTTTTAATTACATTATTTTAAATACAATTTAAGATTATTTTCTCTCTTTTGAAACACATCACAATCAGCAACAACTAATGTTTTTTGTGTCTACTATATGAAAAGCATCATCTTTTATTATTGAGGAATTAAATATTTTCCATGAGAAGGACATCCAAATAAACAAAGTTTATATCTCCCATTAAAACTATTTTCATTCATCCCAATTTCAGATGAGTGCCTCTGATCTTTCTAGTCTAACTCCACCGAGTATCTCAGTTACAACAGTCTTTCAACTACATCAAGACCACCAGCCCACTGCTGATCCTACCATATTTTCAAGCTCACTCCTCTCCTTATTCAGCTTAAACTCCAGTTAACCATTATAATTGCTCCTGCTCGGGCAGTCAACCTCCTTGACCTTGTATTCTATTCTCTTGACAAAACAAGACAGCAAAATGTATACATTCCTACACATCCTATGTAGGTAAAAAGAAAAAGAGAAGGAACACAAGTACACACTATTAGTAATAAGAAGAAAATGGATATACGAGTACAAATAAAAGGAAATTAAAACAATGATGTATAGAGTAATAATAGCTAACACTGACAGAGTACTTAAGTCCCAGTCACTGTGCTAAGTGATTAACATTCCTAGTATGTTCTGTACTTATCCTGCTAAAGATGTCAAAGGAAACCTTTATAGAAATAAAGTAACTCTCCTAAACATATCCTTAGTGAGTGGAGAGCTGGGATTTGAACTCAGGCAGTTGATGGCAGAGGTCATGGGCTTGCCCGCTTCATTATACAAAGGAACTTGAAAATCAGGATAAAATGGAGTATTCTAAAAAAATCCAAATACCAGAATGAATTCAAATAGATGTGGAAAGCCTTAGTGGCTACGAAGTTTGTAAGCAAGGTACCCCCCAAAACGTCCCAGACTAAGAAGGTTTCAAAACAAAATGAAAATAATATTTCATTTGTTATGTAAATTACTCTAAAGCTTAAGAACAGAAACACTTTGAAATTTTTTTTATGTACAACACAATATCCTGATGTCAAGTCCTGACTAGAAAAGTACAAAAAGTTCAGACATGCTTTAATAATAAATATGGTTGTAAAAATCCTGTTTTACAGAAAATTAGACATTTAAGTGCAATAAGAATAATGCTTCCGTATGCCCAACTGTGAACCATTCTTGACATACAAAGATGATAATATCAACTATTATTTATCAGATGCTTCATATGTGCCCTGCATTGTTCTTTTGATATCAAATCTTCATTACCAACCCATGAGGTGAAATTGTTATTGGCCCATTTACAAAGGAGGAATCGAAGGCACAGGGAGAACTTGAACTCTTTGTATCCAGAGTATGCCTTAAACCAGGACCTTGACTTTCAAATGGTTCAATATCAGGAAAGATATTAATATAATTCATCTTATCAATTGTTTAAAGACAAAGAACTGTGTAATTAAACTGATGGATGCTAACTTTGAGTGAATTGACATGTTTTTAAAATGTAATGTAGCTGTCGAATATACAGCACGGTATAACTCTATAATGATATAAAATGAATGAACTAGGGTCCTATTTATCAAAGTGGAAGAAGTTCACAAATACAACCGTGAATGGCAGCTTGCCAAAAGAATGGAGTTTAATATACACTTATATAAACTTCACACAATGTGAAACAACAAACTATGAATATTAGAAATATACATACATATGAAAACAGTATAAATCAGAAATTTCTATTAAATAAAACATGCAAAGCATTTTTATACAATTTTAGGGATTGATATAATTGTAAGAAAAGCATGCATTGCATATCTGTACTGTATTATATTTATTTCTTAAGATGGTGGCTAGGTTCACAGATAATTGTAATATTACTATTAATTTATTATCTATGGGTGATATTTTAATAATGTATAAAATAATAAAATAAATAATACTAATTAAACAACTTTTAAAGTATAAAAATATGAAGGGAACATCACTGATATTCTCTTACCAAGACACAATCATTGATATGAATTTTCAGTACTTTATGTTTTATGACTCACATATATTTGTATGTATATGTATGTGTGTTTATGTGTATGCATGTGTACATGCATATGTTTACCCATGTTCAAAATATAGGGATACTTTATAGTAAGTATTGCAAACTGCATTTTTCACTTAAAATATGATCTATTTCTTTTTACACTAATAAATACAAATTTACATCATCAGTTTTTTATTTTTATTTTTATTTTTTTAATTTTTTTTCCTTTTTGTCTTTTTTCGTGTCCGGCAACGGATCACAACCCTCAGTGTCGCGCCCACACCGGACCGGGACCGGCAATGGGATCGCAACCCTTGGTGCTGCGCCCGCACCTCGATCAGCCAGTGAGCGGGAACCGGTCTGTATGTGGGATCCGAACCCTCGGCGGGAGGGCCGCCGCGCTCTCAAGCGGCGCACTGTAGCAGTGCGCCACCGGGCCGGCCCCTACATCATCAGTTTTAATGGCTGTAAATTATTTTGTTTTTTACATCAAAGACAAACTGATGTACAATTTAATTCATTAATTTTTCTGTTTTTTAAAAAGTACTGCCATGAACATACTCGCACATAAATTTGTCTATCTTTTAACTTTTCTTATGATTTAGGCCATTTTTGCTGGTAAATTAACATTTTAGAAGTTGCACGTGGAAATTCTGAAAGGTATGAAGGAGAATGACCAGTTCTGGGTCATTTTAGATACATTCCTTAGCTGGGGCATCAAGGATCATGAGGGTGATATGACAAGGTCACAGTGATGCTGGCAAGGGAGGGGTGGGATTGAAGTCTTTATGGAAGCTTAGCATAGAAAAGGAAGTTTAGTTGTTTTGCTTTGCTGGCATTTAGTTGGTTTTTTTAAAATCAATTCTTACTGAAAGCTTTCAATTCTGTTTCCCCAACCTATTGAAGCCCAAGACACCCTGTTGGTGGCCTGTGGGCCCAGCTGTTAAAATGCACGCATGTTCCACGCTCCCAGGTCCAATGTACTTCTCTATAAGTTCTACTCTCTTAGTCCAATTTACTCGTCCTGAAAACGTTCTCTTCTTTATAGCTTTTTCTGGGACCTCTTATCTTTCTCATAAGCTAAGTTAAATGTTTTCTAAATTTTTCTTAGGACTTATTCTTAGGTATCTAGTATTATTCAATTTCTCAGTACTTAACATTGGCCTTATTTTTGGGTTAGCAGGTTTCTCAGGTGGTTAGAGCACGGTGCTGATAACAAGGTCCACGGTTTCATTCCTGTACTGACCAACCGCAAAAAAAAAAAAAAAAAAAAAAAAAAAAAAAAAAAAAAAAAAAACGCAAAAAAAGGAAAAAAACCCACCCAAAACCCCAAAATATAAAATTTGTATCACTTTGATAATCAGAAAAAAGTTATTTTTATTTAAAAAGAAAGCACTTAAATTTGGCTCATTTGTGTTTAAAACAAAGTCCAAACTCTTGAACCCTTCTCCGCTCCTGCTTCCAAAACTACTTTAAAAACATGGAGGAATTTCAAAATTTCTTCTTTGCCTTTTTTCTCATGAATGCCTTTTTCTTCCCACCTACATGTTAAAAATCTATTCAAAGTCCTCTATAAATGACAGTTTTTAAAATTTGAGGTGGAAGAGCTCTACATTAGTTTTCTAGGGCTGCCATGACAAATGATCACAATGCCCGGTAGTTCAAAACAACAGAAATGTATTTTCTCACAGCTGTATAGGCTAGAAATCCTGTCTGGGCATCAGCAGGGTTGGCTTCTTCTGGAGGCTCGGAAGGAGCTGCTGTTCAGGCCTCTCTCTTCCCTAGTTCAGCAGGGTTGGCTTCTTCTGGAGGCTCGGAAGGAGCTGCTGTTCAGGCCTCTCTCTTCCCTCTGGTTTTGTCGGCTGTGCTGGGCACTCCTTGGCTGTAGCTGCATCTTCGCAAGCTCTGCCTCCATCTCCACTTGGCTTCTTTCTTTCCATGTCTCCTCTGTGTCTCTGTATCCAAATCGTCCTCTCTTTTCTCTCATAGACATCATCATTGTGTTTACGGCTGACACTGATTGAGTATAACCTCATCTTGACTTGATTATATCTGCCACCAACCTATTTCTAAATAAGGTCACATTCACAGGTACAAGGGTTTAGAGCTTGAGCATATAATTTAGGGGAACACAAGTCAACCCACTACAAATTCGTTTTATCTCATTGCTCTGTTTTGTCCTACAAAAGCACTCTGCATTTTTAAGACCTTTTCCTAATTTGTTTACAGTGAATCTTTTATATGGATACATAAGGGAAAAGCTGGCAAAAAATAAATTCAGTCTTGAGGCCTGTTGTACCATTAAATATTCATTGTTTAAAATATTTTCTAGAAAGTTTAAATAGAAGTCTTACATATTCTTGTTAGTTTGCTAAGATAGGTTGCTACTTTAAGAAACATACTCAGTATTTTTTAAATTTATTTTTTCTTAATTGACACATGATAATTGCATCCATTGATGAGGTATTATGTGATATTTGGGTACGTGTATACAATGTGCAATGATCATATTGAGGTAATTAAATATCCATCACCTCAAACATTTGTCTTTTCTTTGTGTTGGGAACATTCAAAATCCTCTCTACTAACTATTTGAAATTATACAATAAATTGTTGTTAACTACGGTCTCCCTACAGTGCTATACTTAGAACACTAGAACTTAGTCTTCCTATCACGCTCTAATTTTGTTTCTGTTGTCCACCCTTTCCCTATCTCCCCTCCCCCAACACTTATCAGTGTCTAGTAACCACTATTCTAGACTCTACTTCTATGAGATCAACTTCATACTCAATATTTTTTAAATCCTCATTCAACATCTTAAATGAAATATTTTTTTTCTCTGCATAAAAATAGTCAAACCATTTTTCTGTTTCAAAGATTTCAAAAAGTTTGGCACCCAATTATAGATGGCTTGATTTCTTAGAAAATCACAATTCTGTATAACAGCATAGCATATGGTGCAGCTTTGCAGTGACGCATCAGAGGTAATATTCTATATGTAAATTCTGGAAATAGAGCAAAAGTACATTTCTTAATGTAGCAAAACAAAGAATGACAATGATGCCTCGCCATTGACTATTTTCCAGCTGACACTATGTGTTAATTGTTCATAAAACTTTTTAAAAAATAGTGTGTAAGTTCTTGCACATATAGCAGTTAGTTCTAAAATTACTTTCTGGAGCTTGGTTGAGTTTTGGGGAAATCTACTTGGTTGGCTTAGGGAAGGAGCACAGGGGTTAGCTGGGGCTTCATTGCATGACATGATGAGGAAGACCATGCACAGGCAGCCCAGCAACAGTGGCAAGATGGTGGACGTCAGGACAGAGTGAGGGGTTGGCACATGCAACGCTGACACAGAGCAGATGGTCTCTAAGGGGTAGCGCTTTTTACTGTTCACAAAGTTCAAAGGCGGGGAAGCAAAGTAGAACCAGATTGAAACTGAAAGTGCAAACCATTGGAGCTGGGGGCAGAAGAAGTCTCTCGTGATATGTACTAGATTTTATTCTCAAGCCATTAATTTCTAAAGTTTATCAGTGTTTAGTGAATGAATAAACCAGGATCCATTAGTATTTTACATATTACACTTTGGTGTATGCACTTAAATTAATTTTACATCAGCCTATATATTTTCCTCTCACAGACAGCTGATTCCTTTCTCGTTTCCAATGTCCCAAATTAAAGAATCTCATTTAGCAATAGTTTATCAGCTATAGCCATCCTAACTGGAGTCAGTTCACCCTCATGATTTTTGCACCTCTGTAGGAACTGATCTTGACTGAATCTACCCATTTCACTGATATCTCTTGTACAGTAGAGCCTGGACACTGCAAGGTCATTAAGATATATCAAAGTTTGCTCATATCAGTTCTGTCTCTGATTTGCGTATTATCTCAACCTGACAAAACCATGCCCAAATTTTACCAAAATAATTTAGGTTTTTTATGAGAGGGTGCAACTTAAGGTTTAGTATTTTTCTTAAGTGTGAGAGTCTGTGAAGCACATTAAAAATTCAAAGTCTCATTACATTATCATTGCCACACAGCATTACTCTTTCTCTAACGAATTCACTTAAAAATCCCCATGTTTCAGGTCGTGTAAGGCCACCATATTCTGTTTTTAATGATTTCTTCCATGTCTCTTAGCAGGATAGCTGAGAAGTAGACGGTTATAAACCAGCAATTCTATTCCACAGTGACTGAGTCAGCTAGAAATATAAATTGTTCCAAATTTGTTCAAGTTGTCTTTTATATTAACAATCAGTAAACAGAAATGTCTCTCATTATCCCCAAAGTAATAGACTGCTTATACGAGTGCTGGACTAACATCACTTGAAACTGACGTATTATGTTTACCCACAGACAACGCAACACTGGGCAGTAGAAGAAATATTTTTCACAGAATGAGAAATAACTGTATGTCCTCACTTCTAAGTGGAAGCTAAAAAAAAGTAAGCAAATGAATAAAAAAAGAAAGAAATGCACAACAGTCACAATAATACATTGAACTTTCAAAAGGAGAGAATAGAACTGAGGTTACCAGAGGTGGGAAAGGGGGAGGGGGCACAGGGTAAGGGAGGGATTGGTAAAGGGCCACGAAAATCAATTACATCATATAAGGTTGAGTACACTAATTGTCCTGATTAAAGCATCACGTAGTGCACACAGATGATATTCAACACTGAATCTCGCAGATATGTACGACCAACTATGTTTCAATAAAAAATTTTAAAAAGTTAAACAATCCACATATTTCAAAGGATTTCCTAATAAGAAAATAGGAATTTTTTTTAATCAAATAAAAATACTGTCAGTGAAATAACACACAGAAGTTTATATCTATATAAACACACATGTACATATATGTGTGTGTATATATGTATATATTCTTTATCATACTGTTAGTGAATAGCAATTGGACTTTATAGTAGGCTCCATTCACCTAAATTTAAGTATAGATTCTTTGTCTAGCATCTAAAGCTTTAACATAGATGCAAAACAAATTAATTTCTAATGTTTACTGGTTCTAATGCCACAGGTTAAGCCAGCACAGGTTTCGTTATTGCATATATTTGCTAAGAGAGTAGATCTTAAGTGTTCCTACCACCAAAAAAGAATAAAGAAAATAATACCTATGTGAGGTGACAGATATGTTAATTAACTTGATTGTGGTGAACATTTTATAATGTTATACATATGTCAAAACATCAAGTTGTACACTTTAAATATATACAATTTTTTATTTGTCATTTGTATCTCAAAAAAGCTGGAGAATGCTAATTGAAAGAAAGGTTGAAATGCATGCCCATTACCTTTCATTCTGAATTCAAGGATGATTGACAGCATCCTTTCTGGATGACTTGTGGTAGCAAAGATTATGTGAAGCCTGAGAAGCAGAGAACTATAAAGAATCCTCTGAAAAAATGTTCTGTAGAAAAATTAGCGATACTTTTATAAGATACATACATATCTTGCTGACTACTACAAATTGTTATGGGGAAAGGTGTTATTTTAGAAGATAATGCCTTTAAAATAAAGATATGGAATTTGGGAAATACAATTTAAATAAACTGAAATGTGATAAGCTGATAGCTAAGTATTTCAGATACAAAGTAATATGCAAAACGTTAAAAAAAATTATAAATATATAAATATACCGAGATTTAGGATTTACCTTAATTTTAAAAAAATTTAATGTTGAAAAATTTCTTCAGTTTATGAATATTTTACTAAATATTTTGGATGGTATAAAAATTATAAATATATAAATATACCGAGATTTAGGATTTACCTTAATTTTAAAAAAATGTAATGTTGAAAAATTTCTTCAGTTTATGAATATTTTACTAAATATTTTGGATGGTATAAAAATATCTTCATTATATTACAGAATAAATTCAATACTTCAAGTATTTATTTAGGAAATTACGGAAATTAACCAGGTCATTCAGACCTTAAGCACTACTTGTGCTAAATTATTTGGAGATAAGTTTTGGGTTCATATTGTAATACTATAAAATTTACATGTTAGTTTCCGTCCACGGTTCCTGGCTCATGCTACTCGCTGACCTTCTGCCCTCCTTTCACATGCTCCTTTTTCTTCCCAAGGCAGGAAACCCTCTGATCTACCCTATATTATTGTAGCTCATAAGACCCCCATTTCTGGAGGGAGGCTTCCCCACACCTGGGAGGAAGGAATGCGGCACACTTCCTTTCACTTCTCTTTTAAAATTCTGTTTTATGGTGGTGAGAATACTTAACATGAGATCTACCCTCTTAACAAATTTTTAAGTGGATGATACATTATTGTTGACATAGATGCAATGTTGTTTAGCAGATCTCTGGAGCTTGTTTATCTTGCATAACTGAAACTTTATGTCCTTTGATTAGTAATTCTCCATTTCTGCTTCCATCAGCCCCTGGCAACCACCATTCCACTCTTTTAGTCTATAAATTTGACTATTTTAAATATATCATATAAGTGGAATCATGCAGTATTTGTCTTTTTTGTGATTGGTTTATTTCACTTAGCGTAACGTCATTAAGGTTTATCGATATTGTTGCATAATGAGGAATTTCCTCCTGTTTTAAGGCTGAATAGAATTTCATTGTATGTGTATACCACATTTTATTTATCCATTCATCTATCGATGGACATTTAGGTTACCACATCTTTGCTATTATGAGCAGTGTTGCAATGAACATGGGAGTGCTAACCTCTCTTCAAGATCTTCATTTTAATTCTTTTAGATAAATACTTCGAAGTGGAATTGCCGGATCATTTGATAGTTCTATTTTTAATTTTTTGAGAAATCTACATTTTTTCCATAGCACCTGTCCCATTGTATTCCCACCAATGTTGGGAATGAGTATCACCTCACACCTGTACAAAGATCCCAACTAGTACACATTGCCACCAACATTTGTTGTCTTTTTCTTTCTTTTTTTTTTTTAAATAATAGCCATCCTGACAGGTGTGAGGTGATACTCATTGTGACTTTGCTTTGCATTTCCCCGATGACTCGTTACATTGAGCACTTTTCATGTACCTGTTGGCCATTTATTTGCATGTCTTCTTTGGAAAAATGTCTTTTCAGGTCCTTTACCTATTTTTTAATTCATTTATTTGTTTTTTGCTACTGAGATGTACACATTCCTTATATATTCTGAAGATGAACCCATTATCAGCAGTATGGTTTGCAAATATTTTCTCCATTTCTGTAGATTGCTTTCTCACTCTGCTGACTTTTCCCTTTACTATTCATAAACTTTTTGTTTCACGTAATCCCATTTGTCTATTTTTGATTTTGTTGCCTGTGCTTTTGGTGTCATATCCATGAAATCATTTCTTAGACCAAGGTCATAAAGCTTTTCCCCTAAGTTTTCTTTTAGGAGTTTTATGATAGCACCAAAAAGAATAGAATATTTAGGAATAAATTTAACTATGAAAGTGAAAGACTTGTATACTGAAAACTACAAACATTAATAAAAGAAATTAAAGAAGACATAAACAAATGGAAAGACATCTCTTGTTTGTGGATTGGAAGACTTAATATTGTTTAAAATGTCCATACTACCCAAAGTCATCTATAGATTTGAGGAAATCTCTATCAAAATTCCAATGGCAGTTTTTACAAAAAATAGAAAAGAACAATTCTTAAATTCATATGGAACCACAACAGATTTTCAAATATCCAAATCAATCTTGAGAAAGAAGAACAAAGCTGGAGGTGTTACACATCTTGATTTCAAACATAATAAAAAGCTATAGTAATCAAAACAGTACGGTACTGGCATAAAGATAGGAACATAGACCAATGGAACAGAATTGAGAGCCCAAAATAAATTCACACATATACAGTCAACTGATCTTCAACAAGGGAGCCAAGAGAACATGATGGAGAAAAGATAATTTCTTTAACAAATGGTAATGGAAAATTGGATATCCATATGGAAAAGAATGAATGCTTATCCTACACCATATACAAATATTACACCAAAATGGATTACAGACTTAAAGGTAAGACCTGAAACTGAGGACTCCTTTTAATCTTGAGTTTAATCTCATTGCTATTTTGACTTTTACATCCCTGTCTACCTTATGTTTTGAGACTTTTTTCACTAGATTTTGCTACTTGTATTTATAAAAATGTGAATTGCCTAGTCATAATCTCTACGTATCTTAATTGTTAATATTTTTTCTTGTTAATTTGTAAGAATTTTTCGAAACCATAGTTTTTAACATTTTACCTGTTACCTAAATTTCCAATATTATTTCAGAACTCTAAATTGTGCAGTAACTATGCTTGTGAATCTTTTGCCAAATGAGAGTTGTTTGATTTTGTATTATCAGATATACCAGTCCTTTCTTTTATAGCTTTGGAGCTTCCATCTTTATAAAGAAGATCACTCTGGCTCCTAAATTTTGCATATAGTCCTTTAAATTTTCTTTGAAAAATTTTTCAGATTTTAAAATGTTTTCTTTGGTTATTCACAGATATTATTCCATATAAATTTTAAATAATTTTTCCCTATTCCAAAAGTAGAATTTTGTCAACATTCAAATGGAACTATAATAAAACACACTATTAATATGGGAGATATTTATAATTTAATATCATTTTCTTAAAAAAGGAAATGATATGTTTTATGTTTCTAAAGATGATTTTTTTAGTTTCCTTTATATAACACCTTTCTTGTTAAATTCTCTCTGGAATATTTTAAGTTTTTGCTGCTATGGTATATTGCTGTAACTTTTTGCTGATTTTTTAATTTAAAATTAAAAATATTAAAAATGAGAAAACATATCATATTTTATTATGCTGCCTTCATAAAATAAATCGTTGCACATTCCTTGTTTATACCTTTTAATAGTTACAAATATTTAAAAAATATTATTAGTTTAAATTAAGATTCATATATATAAAAATTTTGATCTTAGGAGTTTTTATAGTAATTAATTTTTAAACATCTTTTCAATCTTCAGTCCAAGCCAGGGCATAGAACAGTCCTTGGTTCATACTAGGTGCTCAGTAAATATTAATTAAATAACTAGATACCATAATACAAAATCCTAATTTAAAATAAAATGAGAATAGAGTAAAATTTCAAGTGTGAAATACCAACAGATTGGGTAGACCAAACATAACATATTCTTGGGAAAGGCATGGGCTCTATGTTAGTCCATTTCTCTTGCTTTTAACATAAATACCTGAATCTGGATGATTTATAAAGTAAATGAAATTTATTGTTTACTGTTTTGGAGGGCAAGTGGGAAGTCCACAGTGCAGGGAACACATCTGGTGATGGTCTTGGTGGTAGCAACAGTGACCCAGGGGCTCACATGGCAGAAAATGAGGGAGCAAAGAGAGAGAGAGACTAACCTCCTCATTCACTCTTTTTAGAGCCCTCAGAATAAAGCCCTTTACCACCACTATTAATCCATTCCCTATGGCTTGGTCCTACAATCTAATCCCCTCCCCAAGGCCCCACCTTCCAATTACCATAATAGGATTTCCCACCCTACCAACAGTCACAGTTTCTAATACATAAAACTTGAGGCACACAATTCAAGCTTCAATGAATTTGGGAGGAATATTCAATCCACTGCAGGCTCTGAGCCTCCATGCTCCTTGCTGAGTGTGCCAGACTGCAAAGCTTCTCTTTCTTCTGATACTGAGAGTTTTTCTATGGAATCACAAAGACAACTAATTAGATCAATTTTGACTACCTGGTAACTGCTCAGTCTCCTGGAGGTAAGGGGGCTGACTTGTTTGCTGCTTGTTACAAGGTGTGCTGCTTGTTCAAAAAGTGCTAGACCTGTGGTCCTGTATTTTGCAGCTGTAACACCAACCCACTACATCTGCAGGCATTGATCTGGGCTAACCATGCTGTCCCCCTGGGACTTGGCAGAAAAGGGGAGCAATACAATAGATGTTGTTCATTCCAATTCCCCTGTCTTGAGTAACCAAGCCTTTTTTTTTTTCTCTTACCCAGAGTCTTATCATCTGTTAAGATCTGTAAAAAAGTAACAAATGAAAACATCAATGTTTTATAGTTTTCAGTATATAGATCTTTCATCTTCTTGGTTAAATTTATTCCTATTTTATTCCTTTTGATGCAATTGTAATGTGGATAATTTCTTGATTTCCTTTTCAGATAGTTTGTTGTTGGTGTAAAGAAATGTTACTGATTTTTTTATGTTAATCTTGTATCCTGCAACTTCACTGAATTTGTTTATTCTAATAGTTTTTAATGAAGTC
The DNA here is from genome assembly GCF_000696425.1 of Galeopterus variegatus. NCBI lineage: Eukaryota > Metazoa > Chordata > Mammalia > Dermoptera > Cynocephalidae > Galeopterus > Galeopterus variegatus. The sequence continues at coordinate 50,450 of NW_007736655.1, forward strand.
TTCAGAATTTTCTACATATAAGATCATGTCACCTGCAAACAGAGATAATTTTACTTCTTCCTTTCCAATTTGGATGCCTTTTATTTCTTTTTCTTGTCTATTTGCTCTGACTAAGACTTCCAGTACTATGTTGAATAGAAGTGATAAGAGTGGGCCTCATTTCCTTGTACCAAATTTTAGAGAAAAAGCTTTGTTTTCCCCCACTGATTATTATGTTAGCTGTGGGCTTTTCCTAAATGGCCATAATTTTGTTGAGTTAATTTTCTTATATACCTATATTGTTGGGAGTTTCTCTCTTTTTTTCACATAATTTTAGAATAATCTTATATCTATCTATTGATATATCTTGCTGCATTATGACTATCTATCAATTTGTGAAGAACTGATATTTGGTACATCAAGTGTTCCAATTCATGAACACAACATACCTCTCCATTTATTTATACTTTCTTTGACATGTTTCATCAGGGTTTGTAGCTTTCAGCATACATCTGTACATATTTTGTTAGACTTACACCTAAGAATTTATTTTTTTTAGTGATTATAAATGATTTGGCACCTTTAATTTCAGTTTCCACATGTTCATTGCTAGTACATAGAAATACAATTGATTTTTACATGTTGATCTTTTATCCTGTGAGTTTATTGAACTTACCTTTTAGTTCTCAGGGTTCCCCCTTCCGACCCCCACACCCGATTTTGGGGGATTTTTTTATATAGACAATCTTGTCATCTTCCAATAGGAACAGTTTTATTTCTTGCCTTCCAATGTGTATGTCTTTTATTTCTCTTTTTGCCTTACTGTGACAGCTAGAGCTTCCGGTACAATGTTGCACAGCAGTGATGAGAGCATATAAGTTTGCCTAGTTCCCAATCTTAGGGAAAAAGCGTTCAGTCTTTCATCATAAGTGTGATGTAACCACAGGTTTCTGTAGATGTTCTTTATCAAGTTGAGGGAATTCTCCCCTATTCTTTCTTTTCTGATAGTTTTTATCATGAATGTGTTTGAACTTTGTCAAATGCTTTTTTTGCATTAAATGATATGATCATATAATTTTTCTTCTTCATACTGTTAATAGGGTTGATTGCACTGATTGGTTTTGAAACATTGAAAATTATACTACTACTTATTGTTTCTGTTACATTTCATTCTTCAAGTCATCCACCAGAAAGAAAATGTTTTAACTTTTATCCCGTACTTAATTATAATTTACGCTTAAGGGGAGAACTCTTAAAGAACAAAAAACATGTCACTGTGATCTATGTTAAATACGTGCTTGGTGATTTGTAACAGAACTTAGGTAAGAACTTGAGCAAGGAGACTAGTTGTTAAAAGCATAGCTCAGAGTCAAAGTACCTCTGTTTATTCTTTGGTTACAGGTTTAGCATAGTTCCTAATGGAGCTGCGGGTAGGACTTTATGCATGAATACATTTACTGCTCTTGCAGCAGAACTATATAAAGATTTCAGTAAGTACCATTGTTACTTTTTCTTTATCATTCTGTATGTTTTCAACTTTAAAAAGGACAAGCAATTCCTGAATACTGCAAAATGACTTCATCTCAGCTGACTTGGAAACTTTTTAAGAGAAAAAAGAAAGGCTCTATTCCAACATGGGTCTTATGAAGCTACGGGGATTTTTTGAGATTCTCTATCCTGAGGCAGTGGTGCGGACACCCTCCAAGACAAGTGAGAAGCAAAACTCCACTCGTTAATCTTTAGGAAACAGGTTTCTTGTTATCTCTAGGTATTTAATAATCTATACAATGTCTACTTGACACAGCGTTTTCTCAGAAAAAAATTTTTATCAGTAGGTATGGACTACTACATCTTAACATCTATCTGAAAAAAGCAATTTGCATTAAAAAGTTATAAAATTTCTTATTTATAAGTTTCAATTTCTTTCTTTGTTTCCATCAGCATGTGCCGTGAAGTTAGCACAATTTCAAAAATCATGCCATTCTTTCTCAAACACTTCAACTACTGGCTTTAAACAGACTGTTATATTTACACATAAAAAGTGATTTTAAAAAACAAATAACACTTTCAGGTAAATCATAATCTAAACTAGTTGAAAACTCTGCTAGAAATTCAAATAAAAGCACTCTGTTTTTTCATTTTTTCTGGCTTCATCCATTATCAGGAAATTTTTCTCTCGGAAATTAAAGCTATTTTATCTTAATGAGAAACATTTCATTTCTCAAAAATCTTACATGAACTATGAAACCATCATTAAAAAAAGAAAAAAAACCCTTCAAATTTCAAACTTGTTGGTTATTACTGTGAATGTGAAATTCAGACATGAGAAGAGACAGTGTTTGTCAGTAACGGAATTCTTTGTGTTCAATAAGGAAATTAAAGCTATTTTATCTTAATGAGAAACATTTCATTTCTCAAAAATCTTACATGAACTATGAAACCATCATTAAAAAAAGAAAAAAAAACCTTCAAATTTCAAACTTGTTGGTTATTACTGCGAGTGTGAAATTCAGACATGAGAAGAGACAGTGTTTGTCAGTAACGGAATTCTTTGTGTTCAATAAGTCTTTTAAAACTGAGTAGAACCTTGTCTTTTGGGGCTGTACTAATCCTAGTTCCTCATATAGCATTTCCAATAAGCCATTTTTTCACTTGTAATTTATAACAGGATGATTCAAAGTCAGAAATATGGAAATTTTCTGATTATCTTAAAAATAACTGATAGTGATTAGTTCCAATTATAGATTAAAAGTTCTCACTGTGATTTAGGGAGACCACCACTTGTCATTTTCCAGTGAGAATGGTATTAGTGACTTTAATTTGATACCTACACTGTATTTTCAAATTCTCCTAGTTAAAATACGATTTTGGTCCAATTTCCCTATAAATGATTTTTTTAAGAATAAACCAGTAAGGTTGTCTTTTATTATTCAAGGGGGACTGGTTCCAGGATCCCAATGGATACCAAAATCTGCAGATGCTCAAGTCTTTTATATAAAATGGTACAGTGTTTGCCTGCAATCTACACTCATTCTTTCTCCTGCATACTTTAAATCATCTCTAAATTACTTATAATACCTTTTACAATGCTATATAACTAGTTGTTATACTGTAATGTTTAGGAAATAATGATAAGAAAAAACATCTGTACATGTTCAGATTCTTTTTTAAAAAAAGAGAGAAACCATTCTTTTTTTTAAAAAAAAGTATTAAATCCACTGTTGATTGAATCCGCAGACACAGAACCTGCATATTTAGAGTGCCAGCTGTATAATAACTTAATATCCAAAACAGTTTCTCTAAAGTTATATTTCATGAGTACGTCCATCTTAATTTCAACTTTTTGACCAAGCAAGAACTGGATAAAGTTCCACAGATATTTATAT
>NW_007736655.1:54345-55820 GCF_000696425.1 Galeopterus variegatus
GTACGTCCATCTTAATTTCAACTTTTTGACCAAGCAAGAACTGGATAAAGTTCCACAGATATTTATATTTTAGGGTGTCTAGAACTCTAGGAGAGAGACTAACATGGTGGCAATATCTGTGATGGTAAAGTTATGATCGAAGTAGCATATTCAGCTGTAGGTTTCCCGTGATCTCTACGCTGGTAGCACACAGCTACAAAGCACCCTCTGTAGGACAGGCAAGCAGAGATGCAGGTTCAGGGGCTACAAGGTCAGTTTTTGCTATATGAAATCAGTGTCCAGGAGTAAGGCCTCTTGTGACCTTTGTATTTGCCATGCAAACGTGTGATGAGTTCCCCAGCAGTACTTCAGAGAAAACCAAACAGCACCTAGATAACTATTTCAAAGTTGGCAATAGAATGGTATCCAGAGTGGCCCTAAAGGGGGTGCTCAGTTCACTGAAAGAAAGTGTGGTAGACTCAGCCTTCTGCCAAAGCAGCTATATTGAAACAGGGGACCCTCACATTGCAAGTTTAAATCCGGTTCTTCAACAGAAAAGTGATTATGATACTTGGCAAGCATCTAAAATTTCCTATCAAGCTACTGCACAGTGGCAATGATTTTAGTATTGTCTTTTCCATTGTTAGGATATGATACATATCACTTCACCATTCTGAAAGCATACAAGAATAGGATAGTGTAAGAGTTTACTTTTTTCAACACTATCTATTGTAAAATCCAATATTTCTTTATTAGTTTTACATATATATTTTATAATGCAGTTCATTTCCCTTGTATATGAGTCTAATCTATTTTGCTGATATATATTTTTCACTTCCACATTAATTTTTTCAAATAAGCTTTTTATTTTGGTATAGTTTAGATTTAAAGAATTACTGCAAAGACAATACAGAGTTTCCACAGAGCCTGTACCCAGTTTCCCCTATAATTAAATTACATAAGGTGCATTTTTTAAAATTAATAAATCAATTATTAACTAATGACCATAATTTATGAAGATCTTCTCAGTTTTTGCCTAGCATCCTCAGTATTTACCTAGTGTCTTTTTTTTTCTGTTTCAGGATCCCATCCAGGATACCAGATTACATTTATTCATCATGTCTCTTAGGTTCCTTTTGGCTGTGACAGTTTCTCAGACTTTCCTTGTTTTTGATGACCTTGAAAGTTTTGAGGAATACTGGTCAGATATTTTACAGAATGTCCCTCAGTTGGGATTTGTCTGATGTTTTTTTCATGATGGTTACGGGTTGTTGGGAGAAAGACCACACTGATAAAGTGCCATTTTTATCACATCATACCAAGGACAGATATTATCAACACGACTTACCATTGCTGATGTTGACCTTGGTTACTTGGCTGAAGTGGTGTCTGTCAACTTTGTCCACTGTAAAGTTACTCTCCCCTACCCCCATCCCTTTCTAACTATTCTTCTTGGAAGAAGTCACTATAAAAAGCCCACGCTTCAGGTGCTCCAC
>NW_007736655.1:61611-61855 GCF_000696425.1 Galeopterus variegatus
CATATTCTCATTACAATAAGCCATCCTACTCAGTAGTGTATCTTAATCTGTCTGGGCCATTGTCTCAGAAGCAGCTCAATTTCCTCAAGCAGTAGATGGGCCTATAATTGCTTACCTGACTCACAGGCAAAAGTCTTCGATGTTTCATCATGAAAGATAATTGCCACGGCATGCTTCTTTGTCTCTCGAGGCAGTCTGGTTATATTTTTGATGTTGTGCAGTTCAGTTACCTTGAAAGAAAAAA
>NW_007736656.1:0-500 GCF_000696425.1 Galeopterus variegatus
ACCCCCTCACCCCATTCTTCATTCGATTGCACTAAAATTCCACCGTCACAAGCCACACAACGTCCCCACTGGGCACCTTTTTTTGGTGTAATGGAACCCTTTCCACCTTTATCTTTCCTAATACCTCCGTCCCTTGCTACCTAGTCACTGTCATTCCCCAACTAACTTTATATTCCCACGCAGAGCTTTTCCACCCTTTCCATCCACCCCCAAGACAGCATCGAGCCGTCTTTCTCCCAGTCCTAGTGGGAATGTCTTTAACAACATCAATTTTTGCAACTGGCCTGTCGGGCAGGGCCTTGGGACACACTCTATGGGCGGTAAAAGATGTTAATATCAAACTACAGGGCCGGCCCGGTGGCACAGTTCCTGCTCACTGGCTGAGCGAGGTGTGGGAGCAACACCGAGGGATGCGATCCCGTTGCCGGTCCGGGTCCACTCCGGGCGCGACACTGAGGGTTGCGATCCGTTGCCGGACACGAAAAAAAGACAAAAAGGAA
>NW_007736656.1:2491-11739 GCF_000696425.1 Galeopterus variegatus
GGACATCTTTCACTTTGTCTTGCCTTGAAGACATGTGTTTCTCCTCTACATCTAAGTTCCTTGGATGCAGTACAGAGTATGTGCTCCATAAACCTTCTTTAATGCTCCTTAAATATTCTCCCCTCCTTAGAATAGGAGGAACCCAACAGTGGCCTGTTGTGAAAGGAAAGCACAGTCCAGACAAACACAGCTGTGCAGCATCAGGACACTCCCTCCTCTCCTCCTGCCAGCCTCTCCTCTTTTTCTTACCTAATCCTTTCCCTTTCTGGATTTCTGTTCATTGGAACAAAAATGACATTGTGACCATGACCACAGAATGGAAACACAAAGAACAGAATTGATTAGGCTGTTTGGCATTTCCTGTCACATGACCTACACAGAAACAAAGCCATATCAGATGTTCTATTTGTGGCTCTCAAAGTTATCCTCTTCTTTTGTCTTGTAGGTTGTTTTCATTTGTCCCCTTTCTAAGCATGTATCTACTTATTTTATTTTTTAAACAGTGTCCTTATAATATCCATCTTTGCAAAAAATTTCTGGAACACAGCACGTGTATTTGACTCCTGGTAAAGTTATAGCGCTAATGCCTCAGGGTAAACTGCATTAGGACATTCTCTCCAAATCTTGATTTGTGCAGGATTTGCATTTTCAGGCTAGTGCCTGGGAAAAAATTGTGAAATGGATGAAGTTTGTTTTCAATTTCCTCTCTCCTCTACCATCCTATGATTCCTCAACTCCCCACCTCCACCTGTCCCTGCCTGCAGCAGGTACCCCAGCCCTCAAGTCTGGAGTCTTCTACAGAGAGGAAATAGTGTTAAGAGCTTGACCTCTGAGGCCAGCTTACCTGTGTTGAAAGCCAAGTTCTGCCTCTTACTAACCGTTGACCTTGGGAATGTTAATAGACCTTTCTGTCACTCAGTTTATTCATCTGCAAAGTAGTAGATTTCCATGAAGATGAGATGTCTTAATAGAAGCAAAGCACTTACTTAGAACAATGCCTTGCATTCAGAATGCATTGATTAATAGTCATGCTGTCCTATCCTTCCTGTTCTCAACCCTTATTCTAATTACACTGTCGGGCAGTCCTACCAAAATTCAGTCACATGGACACATTCTGAAAAGTCAGCGCCTCCTCTCTTCACCACTCCTTTGCCAATGCCCTTGGCTCCATTGCCCCCTGGCCTCTCTTTACTCACACCTGTCGGGCAGTCCTACCAAAATTCAGTCACATGGACACATTCTGAAAAGTCAGCGCCTCCTGTCTTCACCACTCCTTTGCCAATGCCCTTGGCTCCATTGCCCCCTGGCCTCTCTTTACTCACATGCAACTCTGGGTATGGGCTGCACCCGCCAGCTGCCCTGCTTACCAGGAAGCCTGCAACCCAACCTAAACTCCGCTTCAAAAAAATATCATGAATAAAGAAAAGGACCACCACGGATCCCACCATCCTAACACAGCAGTGATATTCATATTTATGTGTTACCAGTCTTTGACCGTCTCTGCAGAGGCTGACTTTTGCTGATAGCACAGCTCACTCCAGTATGGGATGGCCCCAGAATATCTGCTGAGGGATTCTAGAGTGCAAATGGAAGAAATCCTCAATGACCTTAACTTGACCACAGGAGAAAAATACAATTAAACTAGAATAGATGAGTCAAAAAAGCGTCCTTTTAGAGGCTAACCAGAGTCTCTTTGAGCCATTATTTTTTTCTAAACTATACTATATTCAAATTCTCTTCTGTTAACTGTTAAAATTACATAGGTATATAATCTAGTCATATATTTATTAATTATTCACTAAACCAAAACCAAAGCTAAAATATAAACTTTAATCCTGTCTCTTTTTTCTCCTATATCAGTGACCACATCAAGTCTGATTTGTTTGTTTTTTAACTTAACAGTCTTTTTTATTCAAGTTAAGAGATTTACAGAAACAAAGACCTCCTGTAATAAATTTTACATAGAGTGGTAGAAATTTCTGTCTACTGTCAGCGTAAGAATTGACACCCTGAGAATCCTCTTATGGAATGTGGGCTATGGAAAGTTAGAAGACAAATGGAGAAGGCAGGTTAGTGGTGATAAAACTCCAGCCTGGCTAGGGTCCTTCTCCTTCTCTTCAACTACCTGAAGCTCCATGTGGTCTCTCTCCCTGTTGTCCATGGGTGGTCTGATCACTAAATGCCCAAAACTGATGCATTTCACTTATCTTCATTGCAGGCTTACCTCCTACACATCTGACTTGATTAGGGAGTACTGGTGGAAATACATAAAGTGGAAGAAATGGACCCCTGATTCATTGGAGCTTACAGTTTATCTGGGACATGGTGTTAATAATTGATGGATCTTGGATGTGACCGGTGCCATCGTGCACACAATAAGCACAAAATAGCCACCGGCCTTGTCTTCCACTCTAGCACCAAACCTCTCCCCACTTCCCTTTACCAGAAGCCTCATGACTTAAACAGAAACCCTTTTGCTTCTGCAAGGGTGCAATTCTCCACCCTGGTTGCCTAGCTTCCACATTAACATAATGCCCCTCCTTAATTATATCAGCCAGCCTTTGGCACCCTATATAAGCTCTACCACCCCCACACCTGGTGCTGTCCCCCATTTTGAGGGCAGCCCAGCAGATTTTTTTCCTTTAATAAAGCTTAAATGGTACCTGGTCTCGGCTAACTTTCTTTCAATAATCAGGAGACCTGGGATTGATTCCTGGCTCCTTTACTTACTAGCTGGGTTGCCATGAACAATTTATTAAAATTCTTTATCTGTAAAATAGGGCAAACAATTGTAATATTATCCACACCTAACTTAAAGTGTTGCTGTTAGGATCAAAATAATTACATTCTGTGAAAGCACTGTACACATAGGAGGTGATATTCAGAAAGTTATTAATATGCACATATGATGCATACACAACTCAAAACAGCACCTCCTAGGTTTTTGTCACTTTATGAGTTTGAATTTCCTAAGAGATCATCCTTTCAGGGACATGTTTCCTTCAAGTTGTGATGCATGTAATTCGGCTAAGCTGCTGCCAGGTGCACAGTCTATCCTGAAAAGTGACTGACATTTTGACACAGCCATCTTGATGTGCGTATATTTTGACCTGGCCCCTAAACAAATCTTTATGCTTTTAGCTGTTCTTCTTACTGACCTATCAATGCATGAAATACGTGTATTTCCCACATTCTTGAGCCTTGCTCTATTCGTCACCTGACTTCCTGGGTTATAAATCAGGGATAAGAGTAGTATCCATGTTGAGTGGCAGGTGGGAAATGAGGTGAGATCAAGGTCTGATGTATCCAGTCAAGGCCCTTTTTTTGATGCAGTGATAGAAAACCCAACCCAAACAAGGTTTAATAGAAAAAGAAGTTTAGAGGTATGCTGGCTGCAGTTACGGCTAGCTTCTGAATGCAAGTGATGTCACTGGGACACTGACTTACTCCATTCATCACTCTACTCTTCCACACGCTGGCTTTATCCCTGGCTTCCATGTATTGGCAAGATGGCTGCCAAGAGCTCCAGGCCTGCATCCTGCCAGATGCCAAATCAGCAGAAAATGGTCTGTCTATTTCTCAACAATTTAAACACAGCTCCTGAGTCTGAATCTCACTGACCCAAATCGGGTCACATTTATATCCTTGAACCAATCACTGTAATCAAAGGCATGAAATACTCTTATTGGCCATGTCTGACTCAGACCCACCCCTGAACTTGATAGAATCAACACCATCAGAAATGAGCAGAGTGATTCCACACAAGAAAATCAAGACATTGTAACCCTAAGGAATAATTACTTACCAGGTCATCAAAACCAATAAATATCTGTTACTGATTCTAATCAGGGTGCAGAGAGTTGGAAGAGTGTGGTCAGGAACCACTTGTCAGACAAGCTACAAGCACAAGGACTCCTAAACTTCCTGTGTTTACACACCTCAGAGGCCAGCCTTTGCAGAGTATCTGCTCATTCTCTATGACCTAGTCTGTTCATATCTCGAATTCTTTGATTTCTCTATTAAGTATCAAATTCATTTCCTTTCAGTTAATAAATAGTTATTGTGATGAGGTAGATTGATTTAGCTTATGCCATTTTTTTATTGTTTGATAAGTGTTCTTGTTTGAAACATGCCCCCCAACACCTGTGGTGAAAATTGAAGGTTTAAAATTGTCCCATATCCCATAGTTAGAAAAATTTTAAATTCTGCCTGCCTTTGCTGTTTCCCACCTATGCTGTCCCTGACTGATAAAACCAAGAGCTGTATCCGGACGTATCTAGACAACCTAAGGAGGAAAGCACACTGTGGAAGTTTCTGCTATCTCTAAGTGATTAATTGGCTTATCTTGGCTTCTGTAACCAGCTTGCATTAGGCCTTGCAAAACCCCCTCCCTCCTCACACTAGAAGGGAATGTGTGTGACTATATGATAACTTTGACTGTGTGACTATGTGCCTTTAAAAGACCCCTCAAACTTAAACTCAGGGCTGTTCTCTTACCAGAATAGCTGGAGAGACAGTCGCTGGTCGACTAATAAAGACCCCCTTTTTAAATTCTCAGTTGGGTGTTCTGGTTCCTTTTCCATGCGACAGCTCACAACATTATCTTCTTTATAAAGATATCTGGTCTCCTTGCCAATTGAAAACCTAGAGTATTGATCTTCAAAATGAATTACATGCATCCTAGGGGTAAGACAATCCATTGAAGTGTGGAAAAAGGGTATCAATATACTTATTTATGTTTTTATCTTAAAAGCAAGAAATTAAGTTTTACAAATATTAATTATAAGCATTGACTGTGGTACCCCTCCTTGGTCCAGATGGCAGAGGTTCTGAGGAAACATCAGGTGTTCTGTACCCAGAGGGGTCGAAGGTGATCTCAGCACTTTGCTTCCAGCATATTATGCTTTACAGTAGTTTCTGGCTTACTGGATTTACAAAACTTTATTATCAATATTATCAGACTTTGACAATGATAATCATCACAAAATGGGAAGATGACTTTGAAATATTTTGCAAAGAAATGTCAGATTGAAAAAATGCTAATAGTTCAAGCACAACTGAAAATAAGAGCATCTTCAGGTTGATGATTTTTATACTAATTATGTGAGTTCTTTGTGGGCCACCTTATGGGATTAAGAAAAATAAAAAATCTTGTAGGTTGGGCCACCCCCTCTGCCCAGATGCAGGCAAGAAACAGAACACACCCAGTGTCCTTGTGCAGGAGCCAAGGGCCAGCCCCCCAACTCCCAGATGCAGGTAAGAAACAGAGCACGCCCAGGGTCCTTGGACAGGAGATGAGGGCAAACAGGCAACGAGCACACTGAAAACACGGCTTCCACAGGTGGCCCGCCACAGCCACAGCTGCCGCAAAAGTGGCTCGGCCCCACAGCACTAGCCACAGTACTGTGCGGGCGACACCTGCTAGACACCTGACTGCAGTGACACAAAGAGAGTCACCAGCGGAGACCAGACGAAGAATTCTCTCTCCTCAAAGCCCACTCCAGTGTAATAGAAGCAACTGCTCTGCCAGGTCCCTGCTTTATTTCTGATTTCAGTAATTTCTGTCTTCTCTCTTTTTTTCTTGGTCAGTCTAGATAAAGGTTTACGAATTTTGTTGATCTTTTTAAGGAATCAAAAAAAACTATTAAGCAATCTACAAAGCACATTGAGGTAAACATTTAATCAAACATTAGCTTTACATAATTCTTTTAGGGTATAATAATCTTTTTGTATCTATTGTGTAACTTGTTAAATATGTAACTATCATTCATTTTCTTTAACAGACTTGATTAGGGGAAATTGAAATTAAGCTCAAAACGCATTTCTCGTTATGATCTAAGTTTTTTTCCTCATTTTATTTTTTTTCTGCATCTCTTCTCTTATGACAGTTTTGAATTTTCTAAATCAGATAATTAAGAACGTTTTTGTTTTCAAGAGTTCATCATAATGCATTCCTATATAATTAAATTTAAAAATTGTAAAAAAAAATCTAGTAGGTTGAACAAGAGGTTGGCCAATGAGTGAAAAAGTAACTGCCTTTTAGAAGAAATTCCTACTAGGGAGAGCATTTTGGAAATATGTGTTTCAAAATATTTTTATTGTTCAGTGATTTTTGTTAGTGAAAACTATGAAGGTATGTCACAGGTAAAAACACAATAATTGAATGTTTAAAAACTTGTTTGCATAATTTAATGATTTGTTCAAAAATTGTCCAGCGATGGGTTTTAGTAGACATCTGAACTCATTTGTTGAAAATATAAGAATATGTTTGTGAGAACAGCTGATACATGTCAAGTGCACAAGAGGCAAAGCAAAGACCAAGGCCTGACACTTTGACCAGTAAAGACACAAGGAGCCACTTTTAGATTCAGTTTATTATGTACATAAATAGCTAAAAGAAGAGTAGCCAAAGGTGTCAGCCTCCTGTGGTCCTCATCCTACACACCAAAAGATGACACTGAAATAAAAGGGACCAGATGACTGCAACGTGAATTGTGGGATCCCCCACAGCTGAGAAGCCAATTCTAGACAGCAGCTAAGTGGTTTCACAGCCTGTAGCTCTATTCTGGGTGTGTGTGTTGTGGGGGGTGCATAAAGTCCCATACCTCATCAGAAACGGGGGGTAATGAGAACCTCCTTCATGACAGCCTCCCAAGTGGGATAGGAAGGTCTGTAGGAGATGGTCTCATAGCAACTCTTTGCAGGCCTCCCGTCCTCCAGTGTTCTGGGAGGATCACAAGGTGACCTGCCAAGACTCTGATCAGCTGTGGCTCAAGCCCTGGCCTGTGTTGCCTATATGGACATATGCAAGGTCACCAGGATGCCATGGAGGAGCTGTTCCCCTACAATTAATAAGCAGGAATGATGGAAACTTACTGGTAGGATTTCAACAAAAAACTTTGCAAATTGGTAAATGGGAATGAAAAATAAGTTCTGTGATTTTATGGCTGCAGTCAGTTGTCCACTTCTTCCTTTGTATCTAAATATCTTTGTGAGACAGTTTCTTTATATATGACTGCTTTTAAAATATAAAATTTAACAGAATCAGATATTTTTAATTGCTGTACTATAAAGGATTAAATCAGTTTTTCAAACTAAATAAAAATATATTCAGTAACATTTATTTCGTTAAAAAATTATTTAATCGCCCCCACTCATCTTAAGACCAAGAGGCTTGGAATTGGATCTTGTGACCCCTCAGTAGTAGCACAAAGAGCAGGAAGCAATAGTTGCCACATATATAGATGAAAACACTCTGCACATGCACGCACACACACATCGCAACGAGACATCTCAACAAACAAATTGGTCAGTCAAAGTTCTAACCTGTGAAGATTTCAGAGAGGACTTCTGATCAAGACGGCAGAATAGATGTTCCCAAGTGTCACCCTCTCCCACAATCAACCAATTTACAGCTATTAAAGAGCAACAACTGCTAAGCTGGGGCTGCTAGATCAGGGGAAGAGGAGAGACCTACGGAGTGCATTGAAGGCAGGAGAAACCATGATGAGAGAAAGAAGGCACTACTCTGACCGTTTCAAGCCCCAACCACTTCAAAGCTGAAGCTGGTGAGCGCACAGAGCAAGAGCTGGCAAAAGCTGCTGCTTTGCCCTTTGTGTGAAGTTGCTTAGAGGTGGCAGGGGAGAAGAGGGCCTTCATGGCCCCCAGGCCAGCAAGACCACTAACAGCATTCCTGTGGACCCACATAGGAGTGAAGGGCCACAGACACCTGAAAAAAAGGAGCCACTCAGAGGCCAGTGAGTCATCGCAAGGGACCAGTGCATGGCCTGCCCCATGGGAAGTGTTTGGAGGGTGGGTGGTGGGGGAGATGGGCCCACCAGGGGAACATGGGCACAGCATGGACAGCTGATCTGCCCTCTAATCAGCACAGGACCAGTCAGTGGAGACTGGTCAGGAGTATAAAACTGCAGGGGGTGCAGTTTGGTGAAAAGACTCAGACCCAGACCACAGTTTCCACACAACCCAGGGGTGCTTCACCTCACAAGACCCAGAAGTGCTTACAAGGTCAACAATTAAAACCTGAGCTGCACAAAAGGCCTTCCCCAGGGAATCAGCGGCAAAGCAGCAATTTAACTCAACCACAGGGCTCAAGTGTTGGTCCCCACAGGGAGTTCCCCCATTTTAGAAGTAAGCAAAGGACAACAAATTAATTCCACTGCAGAGTTTAAGTGGCAGGAACAGCAAATAATCCAACACAAAAATGAAAGAAAACACAAAACACCCACAGATCAGAGAGAAAGTTCTGATATTACCAGTAAAGGTCTAACACCACCAAAGAGCATCTATAAAACCTAGAAGGACCAGAAGCCTCCAAGACTACTGAGCTGGGTGGAGGGCACCAAGGGCCTCAGCCATGCCCTCCGAAGTCCTCATCCAGCACAGCGCTGACCACTATGCTGCCACCGGAAGTGCACCAGGCTCCTGGGGTGGAGGTGAGGCTGAGGGCCTCAGCTATGACCCCCCCGAAGTCTGCATCCAGCCCAGTCATGACCAAGCTGCCACTGGAAGCTCTCTGGACTCCCTTGTCGGAATGAGGGGGTGTGTCACAGGCCTTGACCTCACCTCCCCTTCCTCTTCTATCCTATCTCTGTCCCCTTTCTCCTCTCCCCCCCAAATGCTCCACAACAACATCTTAGAATGCAAAAAATAATAATAATTAATAAATATAAAAAAATTTATTTCAGTCAAAATATAAAAAGCTTTGGAGTATAATTAATAACTAAAAACATACATTTTTATATAAATGTACATTTTATTTTATACAATGTGTAACCTCTCATGCAGAAGAATTCCAAATAGTTATGTAAATACTCCACCCTAAAGGAGGAGGAGCATAGTGACTCCCCACTCTTGAAGCAGGGGATACATATAGTGACTTCTTTCCAAAGAGTACAATATGCAAAGGGGGAAAAAGAATAACTACAGTGAAATAACTGACAAGCAGTCCTTGTAGTTAGGTGACCAGGATCAGCATCAACAGTGATGAAACAAATTGCCAGCATGTGTCCTTCATATGATGTGAGGAAAACTGCACTTTACCTCTGTGATCTTCCTCTAAAATTTCTATTTTGTGTTTGTTTTATAATGTGTAAAAATACATGTATACATATACAAACATTATATATATATATATGCATAAATATACATATACATAATATAACTTATATTGATATTGTATATTATGTTGTGTGTGTGTATGTGTATATATATATATATATATATATATA
>NW_007736656.1:12215-13452 GCF_000696425.1 Galeopterus variegatus
ACACACAAGTATAATGTGCTGGTACGGTAGTATATGAAGTACATGGTAAATAAATAGCACACATACACTGGAGAAATGTTCTAAAACTTTTTTACTGATAGGAGTATGTGATCAAAAAGTCTGAAGACCATTGACGTACTAATTCCACTGTGGGCAAGGCAGCCTTGCCAATTAAGGAACAGCTAAGAGAATGACTTGTTTCTCCTTATGAAATTTTTTTATTGGTTATGACAATTTATGCTTCTCCCTGAGAGCTTGGTGCTTGCAGGTACTTGTGTCTGGTTAAAGCAAATGACCTCAGTCAAAATGTATGCACCAGGCACAAAAAATGGCAACATGGTGTGAGCAGCAGAAAGTGAATAACTTCACCAAATCCTTATTGATGACTGCTACCTGTCATGCACTGTGCTGGGATGAGAAGACAAGAAGACATGGTCCCTTCCCTCAAGGAACTTATAGTTTAGTAAGGTGAACTAATGATTACAGTAGGACAGTTGTCCAATAAGACCGTATACAGGACAATGGGCCCAAAGGGCAAGAGTCACTGCTTGGGAGAGAGGTGGTCTGTCCATCAGCGGTCTTTCCAGGGAGGCCGCTGTTTGAGCTGGGACCTGCAGGATGAGCAGGAGTTTGAGGCAGCTGAACAGTGGACTGGTACTCCAGAAAGATGCATGAGAGACCTCACGGAACCACACTGAGATCATTTTGGATACAGCTTAAAGTTCTAGGGGAGAGCAGCAGGACCAGCTATTGCACATGCAGGCCAGGTGCAGATCAGGAATGGGCCCTGTGTGCCCTCCTGAGTATTGTGAGGGCCACAGAAGGGATGGAAGATGCCAGCAAGAAGGCCCATTGCTGTGGTTAGGAAGGGTGTGAAGCCAGAGGGAAGCCAAGTGGGAGGCAGGAAGCCAGGCGAGGAGGCCACTGCAACAGAAGGATGGGTGACAGAGACTGCAGGTAGGGGACTCCAGGCTTGTGTGAGCGTGCTGGTCTCTATGCTAGGGAGTCATGGGAGAGAAGCAGGTTGGTTGGGTAAGGGTGAAGGTCATTGAAAATTTGCACAATTTGCCACTCAATTTTGCTTTCTCTAGAATAATAAATAATTAAAAACCTATTCATAAGCATTAATTACCATTTATATAGTATTACATCTACTCCTTCAGAAAAAATTAAATAATTGCCATCACCCAGGTACCCTTAAAACATTTATCCTTAATAATTAGGGCTCTTGAGTGTG
>NW_007736656.1:14819-20513 GCF_000696425.1 Galeopterus variegatus
CAAGTCAAGGGTTGAGATCCCCTTACCGGTCATCTTTAAAAAAATAAATAAATAAATAAAGTGAGTCCTTTGAACTTCTTTTCTGGAGAAAAGGGTTTTGTTTAACATTGCCCATAGCATAGAGATAAAATTTTCCACATTTCTTATATCATGATGACTTCAGCATAGCCCTCAACTAGCTTCCAAATTTTCCAGAGTTTTGTCTACCTCCTCTTTAATGTTCTACCTTTCCCTCCACAGAGCTTAAAGAGAATGCTCGCAGCTTTGAGGCACCTGCCTCACCCCATCCCCACTCCTCCCTGACGTAGGCAAATAGTCTATTCTGACGTCTGAGCTAGCGTGTGCTGGGGTAAGAGAAAGAGGTCTTAGGTAGGGCAGAGAAAAAAGCCAGGGGGCTCAACTAGCACAACAATTCACCTGTGATATAGCAAGAGGCTGCCTATCTTTACAGTAGAAGTGTGGGAATTGTTGTCTTGCAGATGCCACATTCTGATGCTGGCCAGAATGGGAAGCCTTCCTTCCCTCCCTCCCTCCCTCCCTCCCTCCCNCTTCCTTCCTTCCTTCCTTCCTTCCTTCCTTCCTTCCTTCCTTCCTTCCTTCCGTCCTTTAGTCCTTCCTGACCCTTCTCCCCTTGATCCATTCATGGAAGGGCAGGAAATACAAAACCTGGGGGACCACAGGGCGGGAGAAAGACTGGGGGAGGGAGTGGCTCCCCATGCCATCTGAAGGGAAGTGATGTGGACAAGTGGGTGACTGGAGGCCAAAAGCAGGGTGCTGTCCATCATTGTTACACCTTTCCAAGAACCAGTTGTGCCTTGCAGCCCTTCCAAATGCTAATGGATTACAGCTTTAGCAAAGATGCCAAGCTTCACAAACTCCAAGTTTTTCTAGTGTGTTTCTTCAAAACAAAACTTTTTCAATCTGGAGAAAACTTCTCATATGATCACCTCTTCTCCCCAGCTATCTACTGTCGTGTATAACCTTTTTACATCATTTGTTTTAGCAATTCTGTAAGTTCCATGGCTTGTGTGTACTTATATTTTAAACAGTGTTTCACTTTACACTCATGATGGAAAATTCAAACAGCACAGATCTGTCCAGGGCCCAGTAAACAGACATCTTCATGGCACAGCAAGTGAACCCTCTCCGTGTGCAGAGGAATAGGGGGAAGAGAGATTTCAGAGGATAAGGTTAGAGGAGTTGGGCTGGGAAGAGACTATAGGGGATCTTATATTTTAATGCCAAAAATTCTGGATGAAATATAGACATGGAAGGATTTTGTTTGTGATGAAAACAGAGTGTTTGGAAATTAAATCTGATGATGATTCAGTTTAAACTCATTTTTTAAAAGATAAATTATAGATACATAATGATAACGATAAAAATGAATATGGTAGGGCCGGCCCCATGGCTCACTCGGGAGAGTGTGGCACTGGTAGCCCTGAGGCCACGGGTTCGGATCCTATGTAGGGATGGCCGGTGCATACACTGGCTGAGCGTGGTGCAGACCCCACCCGTGCTGAGGGTTGCAATCCCCTTACCGGTCAAAAAAAAAAAAAAAAAACTGAATATGATAAAATGTTAACATTTGGAAAATCTAGGTGAAGGGCATATGGGAGTTCTTTTCAGTGTTTTAGTAACTGTTCTGTAAACCCGAATTATTTAAAAATAGCAATAAAAAAAGTGATTGTGGTGAAGAGAGCTGTCCAGAGCAGATGGAGAAAGGAGGATGAGGTGGAGGCCCAGGTGACTGGGAGGAGGAAGAGACAGAGATTCAGAGCACTGCATGGATGGTTCTGACAAATAAGACACCCTGTCCTGACAGACACACGAATACAGGAGACATCGATGCTTTTTAAAATCAGGAACTGTTGCCAGTCTGCAAAATAAATTCTATTCTTTTTGCCAAATAAAACAAAATGCGGGTTTCCCTGTTAGGATAAATACTGGTGTCTGGTCACATGAGGATATCTTATTAAGGCCTTGATGTTCACAAATGATGAAAAACTCCTCGTAGCAATGGCTGGATTTTAGAAGCACGCATCAGCTGAGCTGTTGTTCCCCTCCCTGGGACGTGGCAGATGGAGTCTGAAGTGTACAACCAGTGGGATGGAAAGATGTAATTGTTTGTGTTGATGTCATTTAGTGCAGTCACCAAGACACGTTCCCAGTAGACTGCCCTTTGTACAGACTTAAGACTAGAACCACTGATGTGCTTAAAGCTGTTCTGTAAAATTATACTCATCTGCATGAGCTAAAGAGGGGGTGTACCCATTACTATAAATCTCATTATGACTAAATGAAATGATCTCATTTAACCTTCCCCATCTTCATAGTCAGTATTTTAGAAAAGACAGAAGCGAAGTTCAAAGAAATTCAGCATTGGCCCTAACGTCACACAACTAGCTGATTGCAGAGCGTAGATTTGAAGCTAGGTCTTTCTGGTCTTTCTAATAGTCCACTTCATCTCCTGTTCCTTACTTCCTAACAGGAAGAAGCATGTGCCTCAGCAGAAGCTGAGCTTACACTCAGCTACAGAGACAGGCCCAACCATTCTAAAGCTAACACCCTTCCCCTGGTGGGGATTGGTTCAGGGTTGGAATTGCAACCCAATTTGGGTCAGTGAAATACATAGAGAAGCTTGCTGTGGCTTTCTGGGAAAGTTCTTCCTTAGCTTTATGGGAGAGCTTTTAGACGAAGGCCTTCTCTCCAGCCTGGGCCCTGATGAGAAATCATGGAGTAGTCTCCATTGTTACTGGCCAACATCCTAGGACTCCAAGTGTGATCTGCCTCAGGATGGAATGATGCCGTGCATGCAGACTAGGGAAGATGGGTTCTCAGTAACTGCTTCTCCCCACGTGTGTTCTGGACCCTCTGTTGTTTCTCAAAGACTCTGCTCCTACAGGTATTGCTGGTTCTCTTTCTCTGCTCTATCAATACCTGCCTCTCTTCTGGAGATTCTGAACATCCACTGGATCGTTCCATTGAATTAAAACAAAACAAGCCTTCTTTGTCTCCACATTCTTTTCCAGCTACAGCTCTTTTTCTCTTCTCGCCTTTTATCAAAACTTTCTGTCTGTCCTTTCTCACCTTCCATTCACGTTTTAGCCCATTCTAGTCTGGCCCCTGTCATCACCACTCTCATAGAACTGCTCTTGTCAATGTCACCACGGATCTTCCTCTTGCCAGTGCAGTGGGTCACATCTCTGTTCTCACTTTTCTTGACCCTCCAGCGAGATCTGAATTGGTTGAGCATCCCCTTCTTCTTGGAACACTTTCCTGTCTTGGCTTCGTGCCTCCACACTCACCTGGTCTTTCTCTACTTCATCGGCTGCTGCTTCTTTTTCTCCTACACATCTGCCTCTCCTCTATTGAATTTCTAAACATTGGCTGCCTCGAGGCTTAGTCCTAGGCCCTCCACTCTTCTTTGTTTATTCCACCTCTTCCTGTCTTCATTCAACAATCAATTTGAACAATATTGAGTATATGCTATATGCCAGGCACGGTTCTAGGTGCTGGAAATAGAGTGATGATGAAGTGAACATAGTCCCTGCCTTTATAAAGCATACATTCTCGTGGAAGAGGAAATAAGCAAACAACAACGAAGTGGATGCGTAATATGATATCAGGTGCTATGAAGAAAAATAAAGCAGTGTGAATAATGACGATGGCACCGTTTTTTAGATGGTGTGGCTGGGGAAGGGCTCTCTGGGGAGGTGACATTTACCTCTGAGTAAAGTTGACTGTGAAGGGAGCCAAGGATGACTCTCTGTAGTTGGTTTGAGTGACAGGAAGGATGAAGGTGCCATTTATTAAGATAAGGAAGACTAGGAGGGAAGATTTAGAGGAGAAAACCAAGAATTCTGTTTTGGATGTATTAAGGAGTTATTTAGAGATACTAAGTGTCTCATGTGAATGATTCCTTTTTCAAGTCACAGGGAGACCTTCCCTGACCACTGTTTCTGAGAGTATCCACCTGCTACTTCCCCAGTCCAGATCATCTATGTCACTCTTCCTAGTTTACCATAATATGTAATAATAAAACTTCGTTCTCATCTGAGTTCAGCTATACAGACCAGCTATATCGCTTTGGGCAAGTAATCTCTGTTGTATTTTCTCAATTTCTAAAGTAGTTTGATTAGATTATTTCTAAGAGCTAATTTGTCCACTTTGAAAATATATGTAAAATCCAGGATTTTTATTTAGTCTGACCAAATTTTTACCCAGAACTTCAATTCAGAGATAACAATCTGAAGGACTTCCTGATTGCTTATAGGGAAAGCCACCATTGGGATCCTGAAGGGTTCTATATTTCTATGCATATACTGCTGGCCCCTCTAAATCCTCAGTCTCGGGTATCCATCCCTTCTGCCACGCTGCACTTCAGAACCAGGGAAAAACAACTGGAAAGAAAGGAGCAGTGAATGAGTTCGTTTTCTTGAACATTATTAAGCACCTATTCTGCAGTACATTCCAAGCCTTTTCAGGTATGCTATATTTCACATGTATTCAAGGGTTACTTGGTTATTACAGCGTATTACCCCCTCCCCTCCACTGATGGAGAAACTGAGTCTCTGGGAAATGAACTGATTTGCCCTGGTTCAGGTAAGTGGCAAGCCGCAGAAAGATTGGAATCTATATCTGTCTCCCACTCTATTCTTCTTTCCACTATACCACAGATGCCATAGTCCAGGGAAAACTGCTGGGTATAATCAGTTTCTAGTGGACTCACGCCTATTTGTTAATCAACAAATGAAAATAAACTGGATTAAGAAATATTCTTAGAACCCAGTGTTCAAGAAACCGACAATTTATTTTCCAATTCATCTGGGAAATCCTATCGCAAAGCTAAGTACTATGTAATTTAGCTATTCAGCTCAATGGGAATAATGCCACAAAAAATATCAACTTGCTTACAGAAGTAGGAAAGATTTCGTTTCTGGAACAGTAACGTTTCCCAGGGCTGTTTCTGGAGAAAGAGGAGAGCGATGCCAGGAATATCTACTCCCTACATAACTACCAGCGGAAAGATCCGCCACTTCCTTTGTTTTCCTCTTCTCCAGCAATTTTTGAAGACTTCACATGTCAAAAGAATCCTGTTCTTTCTTAATGGAAAAGGAATTCTCTTCCCACCAAGATACGCTTATAATCTCTTCCAGTCTCAAGCCGGCCTTTTTTTCCTTTGAATGTAAAATGCTCTGGAAAGAGGGACCAGGTGCTGTGAATGGAGAAGGGAGTCATTACTTTTTCCTTCCCTACCAAAAAGCCATGACAAAGGCAGGTGCCTAAGAACTAAAACGTCAATAAAGCAGGATCATAAATAGAAAAATAAATACATAACGTTTATTTTGTACAAAGTGGCTGTCAGCGTCCGAGTGTCCGGCAGAGAGAAGGCGCCCCGAGGGGCCCGGGGCCCTCAGAGGAGCAGGAGGGAGCCCAGCGGCAGCTCGCCCTGGCCCAGCAGGCGGCCCCGCTCCAGGCCGCGGCCCTTGCCCTCGGCCTTGACGCGCACGGCCAGGCGGCGCAGCTCGTCCTCGGTGAGCCCGTCGAAGCAGAAGTCCTGGTCGAAGGCGGCCTTGCGGCTGCGTCCCCCCACGGCGCTGCGCCGCTTGCGCGTCGTGCCCGGCGGCTGCAGGACCAGGCTGAGGCGGCAGCCCACGGCGCGGGGCTCCGGGGCGCCCCCGGCCAGGCCCT
>NW_007736656.1:21513-26697 GCF_000696425.1 Galeopterus variegatus
TGGTGGCGCACCGCCGGGGCAGGGCGGCGGCCGGGGGCGGACACTCAGGCGGGCAGGGCACGGGCAGCCGCGGCGGGATGCAGAACTCAGGGATGCGTCCCGGAGTGAGCACGTTGGAGAAGGCTGGCTCCGAAGCGGTGCTGCCTGCTGCAGTAGAACGGAGTTTCCCGAGGAGCCGCATCCTTGGAGGCTGGGGCTGGGAATGGCGGGAAGAAGGGCTCCTGCGGGGGGAGAGAAGCTGCTGAGTTTGGACGCTTGGAGCTGCAGGAGCCTCTCGGGACGCGGCTGGATCCCTCCCCTGGACCCGCTGAATATGCCGGTGTGCCTACAACCCCCGGCCAGTCTGAGCAGATCTCTCACGCACCAACAAATCAGGCCTCTCCCTCTTCTTCAGTCTCTCTGGGTCTGGTTGCAGGTTCAGAGCCGGTGACCTCCCGGTCGCGGCTGGGGCCCCAACTTCAGTATTGCAGCCGAGACAGTGGCACTCCTTTCTTATACCGTAGCCTGAGTCCCGCCCAGCCGCCGGGAGCCCAACCGCTGGAGACACTGGCCAGCCCGCCTTCCCGGCCACCCCTTCCCAGGACGCCGGGAGCCCTGCATTGGGTGCTCAAGTCTGAGCGAAGCTGTGGCGTGAGCCTTCTCGTCAGCCCTGAGACCTGCATTCGCTGTGCGTGGGCGGAGCTCCATAAACAGGCCGGGAAAGGTTGCAGGTTAACAGAGGGCACCCTGTGGCCCTACCGAGGAAGAATCGGCGGCTGAAAACGTTTGCGGCCTCTTGGGGAAGGTGAAGCAGAATGAGGAGACAATAAATTTATTTGGCTAAGGGATAAATCATTTATTTATCTGGTTAGGGGGTAACTCCTGTCACCCACCCTGCCCGTGACCCACACGTCCTAGAGGCTTCTGTTTTCCTGCGCCATGCACCTCAGTGTGCAAATCAATATTATTTCCAAGTATTCATCTACAGGTACTTGTTTATTCACGAGTCTGGCTCCCTCTGCTGGACTGTGGTCTCCTTAATAGCACAGGGCCTGGCCCACTCGATGCCCTGAGTATTGAAGTGGGTGAAGTACTGGATGCGAAAATTCATGAAGATTGCAGGCTCTGCCTGCCATCTCGATTGTCACAAAACATGGGGCTTCTGGCCCATGCTCTGAAAATAACACTTGATGGTTCCAAAGCTACCCCTTTTCTTTTTGTTCAACCATGAGGTATGCAGTTAGAAAGCACCTTAGGGAAAATCTAGGTTGCCTCTTCCCCCACCCAGCCCCCACCCCCGACCTGCATTTTCTGAGATGAGAAAAGCGAAATCCCAGAGGGATTCGAGTAAATTCCATAAAGGTTAAAAAGGTTTAATTAATGGCAGAACTAGGCTTTTCCTGTTTATTTGGCTTTGCATGTGATTCTTTCTGTTACTGAAATGCCCTTTTTCTGCTTTTTCTTTCCGTAGGAACTCCTGTTTGTTTTCCATAATTCAGCCCACGCATCATCCCCTTGAGGAAACTACCTAACTCCCCTACTGCAGTTCATGAGCACCTCCTCATTCTCTTCATACATGTTCCATACACCACCATTGTTGCATTTAGTATGCTGCTTTGGAATTTTGGGTTTATAGGTTTGTCTCCCCTAACAGACTGAGTTTCTTGTGTGGGAGGATTGGGGCAACTCAGCCAGGGTGGAGTTTGGGGGATCTATTATGAATATATGTAACATAAAATAAAAGTCCTAAGATTCAGAACCTGGGTCTCCCTCCATCCCCATTGCCCTATCCAAGGGGCAAGGTTGGCTGTCTTATTCATCTCTTATCCAATTCCAGCACCAGAGATTCAATGCCAAGCAGATAGAAGGGTGCAGTAAATATTTGATGAATTATATTGTGTTGAATTGATACTGATACACTGTTCAGGTTTTATGATTGTTAGCTGCTTTCATCCATTTACTTGATTTCTTTCTCAGAACAAATCAGTGAGGCAGACATTATTTCTGTTCAACAGCAATAATAAGAAATAGTGAGAAACTGAGGCTCCGGTTAAGGGATTTGGCTAGAGTCATTCAACCTATGAACCATAGCTGATATATCTTAAGTCCTAGCTTTTTTTTTTTTTTGCTAATTTCTTCTTTCCTTCCTTTCTGTTTTCTTCTCTCCATCTTTTCACTCAGTTCATTGGAATTCTCCGAGTCTATTGTGTGTCAGGCACTGTGTGACTTATATAACACTTTACATTCAGAATATAATTCTTCAAGTAATTCGTTCTACCATTAAGTATTATCCACTATCCTTGCTTTGGAATAATCCCCATTATTTCTGAATCCTTAAAGGTAGGGTGAGTGAATGTTTTCCCCAGGTTATTAATACATGCTTTATTTCTTAATTGATTACTGTTCTCCTCTAGCGTATGCTTTTTGAATGGGGCAAGTATCAATCAATGTGCAGCCACTGGGGCCAGGGACTAGCCATTCCTGCTGAAGACAGACTTTGAGGCAAAGTAATCCCAGGGGTCTCTGGCAGAGTCATTTCCTTGTGGTTTATCAGGCCCAATCTGCAGATTTGTGGGAAAAGTGACTTTTCTAAAGTGGAGCACACCTGCATTATGCCCTGGAGTAGATGCCAACTCACTTCAAATTAGACCTCAGTGAAAATGGCTTTCATTCTCCGAGGGCCTTTGTGACATGCACACACAGACATTTTGTCAGTGAATGAATGCCACTGACAGCAGGACATGAGATTTGACTGATTGCACTACCAGTACTTTCATGTTGATAGAGTAACACGAGTGTGGCCATAAACACAATCTCGATCTAGAGGGTTTTACAAAACCATTAGTTTCCCATGAATCAATATTTTATAGAAGAGAAAGTAAGACAGAGGCAAATTAAATTACTGACCCAGGGATTTACCCCAGTTGGTCATTCATTAAAACCCATATCTGCAAGCTGGATCCACAGTCAGAAGCCAGGCTTCCTACTGGGTTCTTAAGTAACATTGGGAGAAAGTGAAAAACAACCGCTTAGTGGAAACTCTTATCGCTCCAGTTCTTTTATTATTTTGTGCCTAATTACCAAATGAAGTTCACTATTATCTTGAGTTCAAAGCTTTCAAATTCATTTCAATTGAAGTTGTTATTTCAAAGAAACTATCCCATTAATATTATTAATGTTTACTGAACACTCTATGTAATGGATAGAAGTCACATTAAATGCTTTATTCACATTATCTTATCTAAACAACCCCATAAAGAAGGTAGAGATGCATAAACCTAAGTTGTTTTTTCTGAGCTTTACATTCATTAAGAGCAGAGCTGAGACTCAATCCCAGATCCACTTGGCTCCTTGCCCTGTGTACTTATAACCACTTCCCTACAGTGCCTCCCTCAAAGCCATTTCTCTTGAAGGCATCTTCTCTGTAGTGGCTAGATAAAAGAGTAAGAAACCTTTGTTCCAAAGCATTGAGTCAAAACTTACACACCTTATTGATTATACCAGCACGTAATATATTAAAGCATGAAATTGTCAAAAGCAGGAAATCACCAGGTTATTTATGTGTAGTACTGCTGCGCCATTTGTAAACAAAATCCTTGTCCTCCCAGGAAGTGTTTACATTGTCTTTATTTATATTATACCTAGTTCCAAAACAGGATTCAGGTTATTTGCATAACAAAGACCCAGGGAATTTATCAGCCATTAAAGCCTGAATAAAGAAGCTTGAATGAGGTCACGAATTGACACATGTCGATACTTGTGCCTGTGGAATGGGAAAGGCAAGGTGTTAAGGCAGTTAAAGAGTCTCCAGTGGGAAGGCTTGGCATGGGGAGAAGACTTCTACAGCACCCCCATGGTCCACTGGCCTCAGAAAGCCGTGGAAGAACTAGTTTGAGTATCCAGCAGTGTGGTAATGGCCATATGCCTTTACAGAACAAAACACAGTTATGGAAAATCATCATCAGGAAGACTGTAGCAACACAGAAACCTATTTCTGATGAAGCATTCAATGAAATTAGCACAATATAAAACAACATATTCCCTAATATCACAATTGGCTAATGATGTGATTTTCTAAGGCCCAGACCTTAGGAAAGGGAATATAAAGCATTAAAGTGATGTGTTGGGGAGGTGACTGTGTGATTTTTCTCTTTTATTTTTTCCTTTTGTGGTTATTGAAGTTTTTATCAATTTACATCTGATTCATAGAAAGTTAGTTTGAGCAAGCTTACATAAACACATGCAACATGATCAGATAAAAATAAAATAAAAACAAGTAGGTGAAGTGATTGGATTAGAAGAAAAATAAGTGCTGGGAAGACATGATAAAACCAGAAATGAAGTTAGATGGAAAGTAAGTGGTGAGGTTTTGTGACTGCCACATGTGAGAAATGCCCTCACCCGTCCAAGGCTAAAGGATGGACACGGAGACAAGAGGTACAGTGAAGCGAGACTTTAATTACAGCCTTGCAAGGTTCAGGTGTCTGAAGGGCAGGCACATGGGAAAGGGCTGTAACAAGCAATTTATTTCCTAGTACACAAGTCCCTCCCCCCACCTCCTCATTGGCGGTGAGTACTATGGGGTGCACAGTCTTCCCAGACAGCACCTAAAATTTATTACCCCCTTTCAAGGAGTTCCTTTGTCTGCGGGCTCAGGACAAACCCACGAAAAAGTCCCACCTAAGCCCTGTCGAGGGAGAAACGGCAGGGAATGAAGAAAACAGTGGGTGCTAGTAACTAATTACCATCTCAAGGAGAGCCTTATCTGTTCAGAGACCCTCCAAGAAATTGAGGAAAACAAAAGGGGCTAGGAACTAATTACCATCTCAAGGAGAGCCTTATCTGTTCAGAGACCCTCCAAGAAATTGAGGAAAACAAAAGGGGCTAGGAACTAATTACCATCTCAAAAAACACCCTCAGATAAGTCATTTCTGAAAATGCATCACTTAGATTATTTTCTTATACCATAGTACCATAGGAGGAGCCCAGGATCTGGCATCAGAGGAGCTGACTCTGAGCTCTAGTTCAGCAATCTACTTTTTCTGTGTCCACTATGAGCAAGTCTCTGAACCTCCAATATACCTTGTTTTCATCTGTGAGATTGAAAAGATAATTGAAAGAAAGTGAGCCGAGATGCCCAGTACCGTTCAAGCTTTATTAAAGAAAGAAATCTGCAGGGCTGTGCTCAAAGTAGCAGGCAGCCCA
>NW_007736656.1:26774-30691 GCF_000696425.1 Galeopterus variegatus
CTCAGGACAAACCCACGAAAAAGTCCCACCTAAGCCCTGTCGAGGGAGAAACGGCAGGGAATGAAGAAAACAGTGGGTGCTAGTAACTAATTACCATCTCAAGGAGAGCCTTATCTGTTCAGAGACCCTCCAAGAAATTGAGGAAAACAAAAGGAGCTAGGAACTAATTACCATCTCAAAAAACACCCTCAGATAAGTCATTTCTGAAAATGCATCACTTAGATTATTTTCTTATACCACAGTACCATAGGAGGAGCCCAGGATCTGGAATCAGAGGAGCTGACTCTGAGCTCTAGTTCAGCAATCTACTTTTTCTGTGTCCACTATGAGCAAGTCTCTGAACCTCCAATATACCTTGTTTTCATCTGTGAGATTGAAAAGATAATTGAAAGAAAGTGAGCCGAGATGCCCAGTACCGTTCAAGCTTTATTAAAGAAAGAAATCTGCAGGGCTGTGCTCAAAGTAGCAGGCAGCCCAGGGCTGCCCTGGAAAGGGGACAGCACCAGGTGTGGGGGTGGTAGAGCTTATATTGGTATGTTGGCCCAAGAGCTGGCTGATACCATCAAGGAGGGTCATTATGCTAACGTGGATTGGGGGCCGGCCCCGTGGCTCACTCGGTAGAGTGCGGTGCTGATAACGTGGATTGGGGTGGAGAACTGCGTCCTTGCGGAAGCAAAAGTGGTTTCTGTTTTCAGGCACTTCAACTCTCAGCTTTCCCCTCTCTCCTACATAAATGAAGCATCCCTTGGGGAAAGTATAGCCACCACCATAACCTCATACTCAAGTCTTCATAGATTATAGCTCTTTTTGCATTCTACTACATTTACCTGTCACTCCTAGCCCTGCACATATTAGGCACTCAATAGTTGTGGAAAGAAAAAGAAAATAAGGAAGGAAGGAGAGAGGGAGGAAGAAGTAAGAAAGGTAACTCTTTTGTCTGTGATGATCCTATAGATTTGAGTCTGTGCCTTTTTCTCTCTGAGCCCTTTATCCTTTTCCTCTTTAGTAACACATAACCTTTAATAGCACAAAACAAACCCAGCTCTGTTTGTTTTTCCTACATCTGTCCACCTATTTCTGTGGCTGTAGTTTTCAACTTCTTTTTTTTCCTTTCAGCATCCGCCTCAACTCTAGTTGTTTGATGCTTCTCTCTGTGTGTCTAAGTCTTGGTCTGTCTCATCCAATATCTTATTTTTATTTACACTGTGAATCAGAACACTTAGTGGCCCAGGGGCAATGCAGTGGCAAAAAGAAGATCACCACTAAACCACCCATGGCGCAGGTGGAGGCAATTAGTTCCTTCTTCCTGGAGCCTTATCCCTGTAAATCAAAATTGGCCATCCAAGTCTTGTCTTACCATAATTTCATTGTAGGTTCCTCTAGACTCTCCCTAAAATTCTTCTAACTACCATCAAAAAGGGAGCTAATAGTTCCCAGAGTCCAGATCTTCACTTAAGTGGACCCCACCCGGTTTGTCCCTACCAATCAAGTCTTGTCCTACCACAATTTCATTCTCAGTCAGCTTCTAGCTTCTTATCACTTGTCACTTCAACGATCTTTAATGCCATGTGCCTTGGTATGCCCTCCCCACCTTCTCTCTATTCTCTACTAAGCTAAAGTCAAGTTATTTAGCATTTCCAACATCTGGTTACTTTGTGGTTTCCCAGATGTTCATTGTCTATTCTCCATCTATAGCCTNCACTTAGTGGCCCAGGGGCAATGCAGTGGCAAAAAGAAGATCACCACTAAACCACCCATGGCGCAGGTGGAGGCAATTAGTTCCTTCTTCCTGGAGCCTTATCCCTGTAAATCAAAATTGGCCATCCAAGTATTGTCTTACCATAATTTCATTGTAGGTTCCTCTAGACTCTCCCTAAAATTCTTCTAACTACCATCAAAAAGGGAGCTAATAGTTCCCAGAGTCCAGATCTTCACTTAAGTGGACCCCACCCGGTTTGTCCCTACCAATCAAGTCTTGTCCTACCACAATTTCATTCTCAGTCAGCTTCTAGCTTCTTATCACTTCTCACTTCAACGATCTTTAATGTCGTGTGCCTTGGTATGCCCTCCCCACCTTCTCTCTATTCTCTACTAAATCTAAAGTCAAGTTAGTTAGCATTCCCAACATCTGGTTACTTTGTGGTTTCCCAGATGTTCATTGTCTATTCTCCATCTATAGCCTGACACTACAAAAGCCTCAAAGACTCCCTTCTCCCAACTCCCATTGTCTTTAACTGTTCCCTGTAGGGACTGCTTGCATAGGTACTGATTACTAACAGTCTCTGGAACTTTTCTTATGCCATTCCAGGAAATCCACCTGATGACAACTGAGACCATCTGTAGTATGACTTACATAACATTATAGATGACCTAAGACATGATTTTGTTGTTTGTTCCAGGAAACCTTTGCCCAATAAAGATGCCTGTAAACCAATAAATAACTGCATTGTTTGCTTCTGGAAATTCCTTGAAATCAATTTACTGGAGACAATAGTCTGCTTACCTGGGTGAAGATCTTATTAGACAACAGTTTACCTTCCAAGACTTGCTTCAAGACCCTTGCTTCACTGTGTTTACCAATCCTAAACTATTATATTACAAATTTTGCTCAGTCTCATCAGTTCCTCACAGTAAAACCCTAAAAATTCTCCACTTCTGACTTCCTTCTCTTAAGACACTTGCTAAGCTTGTCAGGGCAGGTTTCTCTCGACCTGCAGTAAATTCTAAAAGTTTAGTTTTTCTTAATAATAAGTTGTCTGATGATATTTTCCATTCAATTCTAAGAAGCTCAGCTTTCAGAGAGAAAAAAACGGAAAGAAAAACCCTGTTGATTTGCTGGCCACCAATGCTTGCCTCCACCTGCGGACGGCAATCCTTTTCCTCCTGAACTATGCCATGCTCAGTATTCATAGCTCTCTACCCCGACTTCCCAGCATAGTCCTGGAGTAGAGCACACAGAACATTTCTTGCCTGCCTAGACTCCAGGCACCTAGAAATCTGGGGGGAAATTGCTAAGGTAAAAGGTCTCTTATGTCAGCCACAGCCAAAGCAGCACATTAAGAAACCCACCTGGCACCTGACTGGAGAGCTATGCTTTTGCTATACCCGTACTCCAGGCTAAATTGCTAAGTAAATTGTGAAAAGAATACTTTTCAACTGATTAACTATTTTCCATGAATTCTGACCACCTTCCCCTCCCTACCCCCATGCCACCCCACCCCCATCACCACCGCCTTGATAAAGGCTCCAAAGCTCTCTGTGGGTCTGGTTCAGCTTCTTGCTCCTCATACCAAAAATGGCTTGATGTTTCTTGACTGGATCTTCTGCATCTCCCTCCACAATTAATCACTAATTTAAAAAATAAAATAGTAACCTTTCCCCTGTCCCACTGTCCAGGAGGCGTGGCATTTCTGGGTGGGGCATGGCAGCAACTGTCCCCACCCTGGACTGGCTGCATCACAGCATTTTCAGCAGAGGACTCAGCACAGAGAAGCTTTTCACTGAGCCCCGTGTATCTAGCACATCCCAGCAAGGAGGCTGCAATGCCTTTAGGGGTCTCCCCTTCACTGTGGCCTGGGGCAGTGGGTCCCTGGGAAGGGGAGATGCCTGGCGCTACTTCACCCCAGGCCAGGACACAGTGTGTCAATCTGGTGGCTGGTTGAAGTGGGGAGGGGCAGTCCATGGGCCAGGTGCTAATGCCAAGTCTGGGCTGGGGTTTCTGGGTGTCAGAGAGAGCATTATATTAAAAAGCAAATTTTAAAAACACTATCACAGGCTGAGAGGGATACTTCCGAAGAAAAACATTTTATATTTTAGTACTTTAACAGCACATTTATCCTGCCTTTGGAAAAGGGGCTCCATTTTGCACTGCATTCATAAGTTGGGTAGCCAGTCCTGCCCTGAGATGCTACTGTTAC
>NW_007736656.1:30796-32229 GCF_000696425.1 Galeopterus variegatus
CATCCTTAAAGACTTAGTTCAAGTATCACCTCCTCCTGAAAGCCTTCCCTGATCTCTTTAGACTGGAGCATGTGCCCCTTCTCTGGGATACCCCAGCCTCACAACCTGTTATTCCAGCACTTTGCATACTCCATGCCAATTGCTTGTCTTCTCTGTCTCTCTTGGTGGACTCATTGAAGGAGGGAAATTTTGGTTTTTGACTCCACCCGAGCATCCTGCACAACGCTAGCACATAGTAGGTGATCAAATGTTTACTGGATCTAGGTTTCCTCTCACTGATTTTCCATGTATGGGTTTGTATGTCAAGTTTTTTAAGTCAGCATTTAGGTAAATTGAGGTCAAGAACCACCCATCATCCTCATCCAGATCAGTGCTATGAGCATAACAGGTAAAAGTGAGACCAGTACGAGTATTTATTGAATCAACAGTTTACCCATTTAAATTTACTTTCTTTTGATAATATATTTTAATTATTCATATTCTTGCTTAAAAAAGGAATAAGGTAAGAAACCAGTGCAAGTTTTGTAAGTTTCTCATTTTATATAAATAAATATATTCTTTCTTGTGTGATCTGTCTCAACGTAACTATTGTTGCTTTTATTCATGTTATAGATTCTGTGGTCATTATTGCTTAAATCTCCCTAAATCAAAGAAATTGTTTTTTAGTATTTCAAACTTGTGGACACACTTATCTTAGAAAAGTAATTTATTATGACGCTTTTATCTTAATCCAAGTAATTAATGCAACTCTTGTTCAATCTGATGAATACGCAAGCCTAAGGTAAAAATTATATACCTTTATTATGTTGCTGTCTAAAACCAGATTTTGTTTGATCTCTAACCCACTTCTCAATCCTAGATGGTCAATTACATGTTTTAATATTTCATCCTCAGACTGCAAACAGCAGCCCAACATACAAGTATTCTATTTTCCAACTCACCACTGGCACCAAAATTTTGACTCATGAGCTATCTCAATAGCAAAATTCTTTTTAAAGACATAACTTTTGTTTGTCCATAACATTATACCTTTTCACATACCTTTTCCCTTTTTCAGTTTTTAAATTAAAAAATATTTTATGCATGCAACTGTATCATGCAGTTTGAGAAATAATATAACCGTCCAGTGTAAAAGAGTGTTTCTCATGCAATTGCAGACACGTGTACTACCCTTCATCACATCTCCCTCTCTCCCAGGGTCAACTATATCCTGAGTTTTGGGCTTATGCTCTTGCTTATCTTAGTAATTTCAACATGTGTGTATATGTGTGTGTGTGTATTCTACATAAAAT
Source organism: Galeopterus variegatus (assembly GCF_000696425.1). Classification (NCBI taxonomy): domain Eukaryota; kingdom Metazoa; phylum Chordata; class Mammalia; order Dermoptera; family Cynocephalidae; genus Galeopterus; species Galeopterus variegatus. Next base: position 32,089 of record NW_007736656.1, read on the forward strand.
ATTATTTGGTCCTGTATGTTTTTATACTTCACATAAGTAGTAGCAGACCGTATATATTCTTTTGCGACTTTTTTTTTTTGTCTTTTTTCGTGTCCGGCAACGGATTGCAACCCTCAGTGTCGCGCCCACACCGGACCGGGA
>NW_007736656.1:33183-44707 GCF_000696425.1 Galeopterus variegatus
CTGCATGTGGGATCTGAACCCTCGGCGGGAGCGCCACTGCGCTCTCAAGCGGTGCACTGTAGCAGTGCGCCACCGGGCCAGCCCACAACTTTTTTTTTAAATAAACCTAACGTGTGTGATTCATTCATGAAGGCAGGTGTAGTCCCNTCGCAACCCTCCGTGTTGCACCCGCACCTTGCTCAGCCAGTGAGCGGGAACCGGTCTGCATGTGGGATCCGAACCCTCGGCGGGAGCGCCACTGCGCTCTCAAGCGGTGCACTGTAGCAGTGCGCCACCAGGCCAGCCCGCAACTTTTTTTTTAAATAAACCTAACGTGTGTGATTCATTCATGAAGGCAGGTGTAGTCCCACTTCATTCACTGTCATTGTTGTGTAGCCTTCCTTTACACACCACAAGAATGAATAAGACAGAAGTTAGCTAGCAAGTGGGGTTACTCCTCTCGGTGAAATTCACAGTTAAAATGAACACCTTAAAAATATAAGAACTTAGGGCCGGCCCGTGGCTCACTCGGGAGAGTGTGGTGCTGATAACACCAAGGCCACGGGTTCGGATCCTATATAGGGATGGCCAGTTGTCTCACTAGCTGAGCATGGTGTTGACAACACCAAACCAAGGGTTGAGATCCCCTTACCGGTCATCTTAAAAAAATATATATATATATATACATATATATATATATATATAGAACTTAACTATAGGAGAAACATGTAGGTTGCAAATATTTCCATCCATATTTTAGGATCACCATGTGTCACAATAATTAATAATAGTAGGTAATATGTACATGTTTTCAGAGACCACTAAATACATCTCAGCTATCATTTCATCTTGTCAGCAGTCTAAGAGCTATTATTTATGTCAGCAATTAACGATAGAGTGAAACTTAGGTTGCAAACTAATTCTAAAGTCCCTGTCCATAACTACTTCTCTTTAGGCAGAATAAGATACAATTAATAGGGTGGTTACTGCCTGCATACTGCCCTCCAACTTTCCTCTTGTTTCCCGGGTTCCAGAAATTCCTCCCCAATAAAGCACCATCCGATGCCTTACCGGGAGGGCACTCTCAATGAGTAGTAATCAGTTATTAACTACTTAACACCCTGCTTCTTAACTACTCTTTCTGGGACTATGAAATTATGTAAATTTTCCAGTAGTTTTATGAGAAATTTTGTTCCCTGTAGTAGAACATACAAAACATAAAATGTAAATGAAAATTTGAGAGGAAGTATAAAACTCAATAAATTTCAGTTCACTCCGAATCTCCAGATCTTGAGGGGCACACCTTAGCAAGATTTTGATATTTCTGATGTCTCCATAGCAAGTGTGAGAAGCCTTGCCCAAGGGTAAGCAAAGAATCCAGAAGCAGATGGTCACAGGCATTTGGGGAACAAACAATGAGGTAAAAGACAGTCTTGGAAAAACTGAGGTGGAAAGAACCCAAAGGCAGATGTCACTTAATGTTATCATCATCCTTGGTATTAGACATAAGTTTCAATAATTTAGTTCATAACCTCCCACCAGGTACTGCAAAATCAGAGATGAATCTTAATTTCTGCTCTCAGAAAGCTCAGATCAGGAGAGAAAACAAACCTATTAAGTCAAAGCATTGAGGGGATGTGTCGAGCATTTTGGGAAACCCAAAGAAAGTCAACTGTGCCTGGGAAAGACAGGAGACACTGCAGGAAATAGTGGTTTTTGACCTGAGACTTTAGAGGTAAATCATATTAATGAGGTCCAACCACATGGTAAGCAAAGGGGGGACAATATTCCTACTGCTATTACTACTGCTGGCAATGACCGTTCAACTCAGTTTGACAAGATGGGGAAACATCAGTGTGAGATGAAGGAGTCACCACTGGAACTGAGTCAACCGTCCACAGCACAGCAACCAGAGGTTGTCTCCATGCCTCTGCTTCCAGAATAGAGTATTCTTCCAAATCTGTCTCCTTCCCTGGGGAAATATGAAAGTTTACCAATTTGGCCAGGGCTCTCCCTTATCTCTTAGGCTTTCTAGATTTGCTAAAGAACAACAGTTTCTGCTAAAAGAAATTGAGGCAAAGAGCTGTGAAAATGTTTTCCTTTTCCATAATAAATATTATGAATGACAAAACTTGATTCAGCTTAGAGAAATTTCTTTGTCTTAAAATGTCAAATTTTCTCTGCAATTAGCATTTCCCTTAAATATAATTTCTTCAAAGACTCTTAGCACAATCTACCATGTCCCTGTACCTACTAGTCTTCAAAGTTCTTTGTGCTATAAAGGAGCTCTCTTTAAGAGAGCAGTGGGCAAAGGTACGGGATTCCCAGAGAGCAGTGGCTAAAAAATCATCAATAATACCATCAAAAAGGGAAAACTAAGATTATAAAATTTTCTCATTGGAGAGAATACCTTCTCCATGTTTTGCAAAATCTCTGTATCACTTCCACATACTACCAAAGCTAAAATTTTGAAATTACATTGCCGTCATGTTATCTGTTCTATGGTCTCACACCAAATAGAAAAACATCAAAACCTTAATTCATGGAGGTTGTAACAAAAGTTTAAAATATTAAGCTTTTTCCCAGACACTTTCACTTTTATCATTTAATTTCTTTCATTACACAAAGCAGAAGCTTATTAACTATGTTATATGTTACTGGCAAATAATGTAAACTCTCAGTTTCTCAGTTTAATATAATGTAAACATATTAACTATGTCATGGGCAAATAAGTAAACTCTCAGTGCCTCAGTTTTATCATTTTCAATAATTGGGGCAGAAGACCTAACAATGGGATTGTCCTGAGGATGAAATAAAAACATATAAATCATTTAGAATAATATTGCCTGGGGCAGATAAAGAGCTGCTACATAAATGAGATACTGTTACATGACAGAAAAACATTGGCTGCAGTAACATACATGACAGGATAAATTGTCTATTTTCACTGATGACTGGGGTGCTTTAGCAAAAGGAAATTTAACAGTCCCCCTTTCTTTATAGAAGGGCAATCAGACATTTGCCTTGAGTCATATTTTTCTTTCTTCTAGTTAAAAATTGACACCATTTATGTGTTTCAAACCGGGCAGGATGAGCCGAACTGAAGAGCCCCCATTTTCCCTACTAACTGCAATTGGATGACATAGACCCAACAAGACTGTAAGGATGAACTGTCCAAGTTGAAGAAAAGATGGCTTTTAGTCACTGGGACTTCCCATTCTGACAGTAGTTAACGATGTCATTCTACTCACATGAGAAAAGCATCATGGCCCATGTGCCATGCACAGTCTGGTTGAGAGTAGTAGTGAAATAACTTCCCTGTAACCAGCCCATCCCAGGGTGAGGGGCGCCACAGGGAGACTTGCCTGAATTTGAAATTGCAGGGCCAGGACAAGGGCATCTTCAAAGCAACCCAATGGGCCAAAGACCAAAGCTATGCACGTTCCCTTCATTCTTTTCTTAGCATCGAGACCCATGCCCCGGTACAGTCTAAATAGGTAAGGGCCCTCCAATGACTAATGCAGGACACTTCTTGCTGCCATTTATGAAATGGCAGCAAGAAGTGGCTCCAAATCATATGACATTTTTGCACCCATTTAGTATAAAGAAATCTATTCATATAGAACTAAATATTATTTAATTTGTATTGCCTTTGAAAGATGTTTCATACAAATAAATGCTTTGTCAGATAAAGTACACTTTATTATATGTAGTGCCTTACTATCACTTTGAAATAAATATATTGTGGATGGCAGAAACTTCAGGAAGGTTTTAATGCACCATTTGCACATCTTGGTGCTGGGCATATAATGGCACCATTTGTTCCATAGGTGGAAATTCACAAGTTCAAAGAAGGCTCCACATTACAGAATCCACCTATCCTTGGGCCGGCCCGGTGGTGCACTGTTGGCCCGGTGGCGCACTGCTACAGTGCGCCGCTTGGGAGCGCGGCGGCACTCCCGACGAGGGTTCGGGTCCCACGTACAGACCGGCCACTCACTGGCTGAGCAAGGTGCGAGCGCAACACCGAGGGTTATGATCCCGTTGCCGGTCCCGGTCCGGTACGGGCGTGACACTGAGGGTTGCAATCCGTTGCCGGTCACGAAAAAAGACAAAAAGGAAAAAAAAAAAAAAAGAATCCACCTATCCTGTACTTGTCCACAAAAGCACACTTGCCCCTCCCCCATCCAGAAGCAGCCAAACATCACATCGTGGGACTCCAATTCTCTGTGTCTCTAGTTCGTGTCTGCTCATCTTCAACATCAAAATCCTCCTAGAATGGGACCTGTGGACAACAGCAGATTTGTTAAATAAGTGAAAGCACACCTATGTTATAGATCATTAAAACTGATGCTGCAGAAGATTATAAGCTTAGAAAAATTTAAAGAAAAAAGGCTACAAGGCAATTGCACTAAGTGATCCAATTTCTGGGAAAAAAAAAATATGAACAAAAACTATGAAGATATCCACTAAAATGACACCAGCAAGCTGACTATGGATAGGTGGATTAGAGATGATTCTAATATTTCCCTATATGCCTATCTGAATTTTCTGGATTTTCCAAAAATCAAGATGTATTACTTCTATCGTAGAATCCCCTCTCACCCTCAAGAAGTAGATACTAAAGCTACTTTAAGTAGACAATAAATGTGAGTAACCAATAGGGGAAGACATCAGGAACGGGACTTTTAAATGGAGTTAGGGTTCTACAAGTTGCCATTTCAAAGCCTTGGTAGTTTTCCCTGGTACCGTCAGATGTCAAAAGGTGATAAATAAGGAAAGCCGTACAACCAGGGGCTTGATAAGAAAGCACTGCATTTATACAGAGAGGAGAAAACAAGAGCCTTTAGCCTGTGGGAGAACCAAATCAGGCCTGGCCCAGGGCAGTGCACGGGAACTAGTCCCAGGAGTAACTCTGTAGCGTGGGTCTGTGTGGGACTGAGCACTGGACAGACAGGCTCCTGGCCATTCCTCAGGAAGAAAATCAGTGTCCCTGGGATGTGCACATTAGGAGGAATGAATGTGGGGAGGAAGTTCCCACTGAATCACATGTCGTTTTGATTTGGGTTATTTCGGTTTTTGAGCTTTAAAAGTAGTCATAATTTTATGACCATCATTAATATGCAGTCAATATGCAGAGATGTTCATTTGAAAATATACAAACTGGTTAAAACTGATGCAAATAAAGCTAAACTGGGGAAATTTCTTTGGCTACCTCCAAATTTCAAATTCTGTTTTCAGGTCAGAGGAAAAGAAAAGGGTGGAAGATGTCTTCATCCTCAGTTTTTTTAGATTCATGCCTCTCATGTCTATTTCTCTCAAACAGTCTGGCTCACCTCACACATAAGGTTTTGAATTCTTTTTTTTTTTTGTCTTTTTTCGTGACTGGCAACAGAATCGCAACCCTCGGTGCTGCGCCCGCACCTCGCTCAGCCAGTGAGCGGCCGGTCTGTATGTGGGATCCGAACCCTCGGCGGGAGCGCCGCCGCATTCCCAAGAGGCGCACTGTAGCAGTGCGCCACCGGGCCGGCCCAAGGTTTTGAATTCCTGAAGAGATATTACAACAATATTTAAATAAAGATTAATTAGACACTGTTCTGTACCACAAATTAAAATTGAACACTGCTTAAAAAGTAAATATTACAGTTCACTAAAAAGTGTGTCAAATCGGACTTTTCAGTCACATCTCACCTCTATCAGTGTTTGTGGCTAACAGGAAGACTTGGGTAAGAAGACCAGAAAATAAAGGGTGTAAGCTGAGAAAGGAGAACTCAATGTATAGTATTGTACAGAGTTAAGAGCCATATTCTGGCCCCCCACTGTGTGAATTTATTAGATACGTTAACCATGTGTAATCCCCTCAGCAACCCTATGTGGGGGGTATCATTAGTATCATTATTATCCCTATTTTATAGAAAAGCAGACAGGCCCAGAACATAAAACCCTTAAAACAATGCCTGGAATACAATGACTGCTATGTAAGTGTCAGTTAAATGCACTTAAAGACTCAACAACTCGCTAATCAAGTCTATACCTTTGCTATTTTCAAAGAACCAAATCTCAGCCAGTGCTGCCTCCAAACCAAGGAGCCAAGTCTTCCAATCTCTGACAAATCAAGCAGAGTTATCCTAAATTAATTTCCAGAATAATAATTAAATTGAGATCCTCAGCTGCTTTTTCATACCACATGTTCTTAATAATCACTCTCTTTTAAAAAAATTCCCAGTTTGGGAACTAATACTGCTGATGAGGAAAAGCTGCCATCCATTATCTGACTTATACCTTGGCTTGATTTAATCTGGTCCAAATGCAGTATATAAAAATGTAATACTCCTCTCAAGGTATTTTGTAACAATATTCTAGAATAGGGGTTGGCACACTGCAAAAATAGTGAAGGGACAGATTTCTGGCTTCACTGGCCACATAAGTTTCTGTTGTTGCTGCTGCTTCTTTTTACACCATAAGGCCAACTCTTTAATAATATAAAAACAATTTTTAGCTCAGGTGGACAGACTCAAAATTTTGAATGTGAGCTGAGAATACTTTAAAAAATTTTAAAGGTATGTTAAAAAAAATAGACAAAACAATGAAGAATTAGTGACAGACACTGTATGTGGCCTGCAAAGCCTAACATATTAACTGTCTGAAATATTTTCTACAGAAAAATATTTACTGCAGAAAATGTTTGCTGACTCCTCCTGTAGAGAATCACAAAATTTATCCCTTTGTTCTCTTTTTGCTAGTCCACAGGGCTACTTGGTTTTTTCAAACAACACAATCATCTCAAAGGATGCAGAAAAAGCATTTCACATTTGACAAAATCCGACATCCATTCCTGATTAAAAACTCTCAGCAAATAGAAAGAGAACTTCCTTAACCTGATAAAGGACAACTATAAAAAACTTGTAGCTAGGGCCGGCCCGGTGGCGCACTGCTACAGTGCGCCGCTTGGGAAGCGCGGTGGCGCTCCCGCCGAGGGTTCGGATCCCACATACAGACCGGTTCCTGCTCACTGGCTGAGCGAGGTGCGGGGGCAACACCGAGGGCTGCGATCCCGTTGCCGGTCCCGGTCCGGTACGGGCGCAACACTGAGGGTTGCGATCCGTTGCCGGACACGAAAAAAGACAAAAAGGAAAAAAAAAAATAAAATAAAACCAAAAAAGTTAGATCCTATTTCAAGTCAAACAGATCCAATTCTTTCAACCGTCCCTTATATTTCATGGTTTCTAAACTTTCGTTTTCTCATTTTTCCTTTGTGCTACACGTTTCACTTTGTCAGTCTCTTTAGTGATCAGAATTTAAGACAGTTCTCCTAGTATGATCTAAACAGGACAGAATACTGGCCCCTAGTGTAGACTTTAAAACATCTTACCATACCTTGAAAGTGGTTTTTGTCATAATCATGTCAAATGAGGGCTGGAAAGCAGCAGATACTCCTAGATTTTTATTTTTACTTAACTACTGCTAAACCATGATCCTCTACCTCATTTTAGTGCTTCAGAACCTAAATGCATGACTTCATGTTTATTAGTATAAAAACTTGTAGCTAACATCATATTTAATTATTAAAGATTGAATGATTTCCTCCTAAGTTCAGGAAGAAGAAAAGTACGTTTGCTCTCACCATTTCTATTCAACATTGTTCTGGAGGTTCTAACCAGTGCAATAAGGCAAGAAAAAAGAAAAGGCATCCAGATTGGAAAAGACATAAAACTGTCTTTATTCACAGACAACAGGACTGGCTATGTAGAAAATTTGATGGAGTCTTCAAAAAAGCTATTAGAATTAACGAGTTTAGCAAATTTGCAAGACCAGTATATAAAAATTAATTGTATTTGTAAATATTAGCAATAACCAGAAATTGAAATTTAAAAAACAGTTCCATTTACAATAGCATTGCAGAGTATAAACTACTTACATTTTAGTAAGACAAAGGATGCTTAGCATCTGACAAAAGATGTGCAAGACCTATAACTGAGAACTACATAACTTGCTGAGAGAAATGAAAGAAAACCTAACTAAATGGAGAGCTATTCCATTTTTCATGGTTCAGAAGACTCAATACTGTTAACACAGCAATTCTAAAATTGAACCATAATAAACTCAGAGCAATCCTAATCAAAATGCTAGTAAGCATTTTTGGAGAAATTAACAAGCTTATTCTACAATTCACATAAAAATGCACAGAACCTAGGATAGCCAAAATAACTTTAAAAAGTCAGAAGATAAACAAATACCACCTGATGTCATTACTTATTATAAAGCTATAGTCAAGACAGCACGATCCTGGCATAAACATCAACAAATAAATTAATGGAACTTAATGGACAGCCCAGAAATAGAATCACACATAAATGGACAAATGATATTTGACAAAGTTGCAAAGGCAATTAAGTGGGGAAACAATAGTCCTCTCAGCAAATGGTATTAGAAAAATTGGATATCCAAATGCAAAAAAGAAAATTAACTTTGAGCCCATACCTGAAGTACCACATACAAATTTTTGTACCATATACAAAAATTAATTCAAAATGGATCATAGACCTAAAGGTAAAACTATAAAACTTTTAGAAGAAAAACTTTATACTTTTAAAAATACTACACCAAAAATACTACAATCCATAAAAGAACAAATTGATAAAATTTAAAATCTTTATAAAATTAAAAATTTCCACTCTTTAAAAGACACTGTTAATTAAAGCCAAGTGACATACTTGGAGAAAATATTTGTGTATGATATATCTGGCAAAGGGCTTATATCTAAAATATAAAAAAATAATTCTTAAAACTCAGTAATAAAAAGGGGGAAGACAACAGATTTGATCAGATGCTTTACCTAAGAAAATATGTGGATGGCAAATAAGCACAAGAAAAGATGTTCAACATCACTAGTCATTAGGGAATTGCAAATTTAAACCACAGTGACACAAATAGAGAACCCTAATGTAAACCATGGACTTTAGTTAATAATTTATCAATACAGGTTAAAAAATAACAAAAATTTCATGCTTAAAATTTGCAGGTGTGATTGAGATAACACCTCACCCCAGTTAGACTGGCTATAATCAAAAAGATGGAGTACAACAAATGCTGACGAAGGTGTGGAGAGAAGGGAACACTCCTACACTGCTGGTGGGACTGTAAGTTAGTACAACCACTATGGAAAACAGTATGGAGGTTTCTCAAACAACTACAGATAGGTCTTCCATACGATCCAGCAATCCCTTTTCTGGGTATATACCCAGAGGAATGGAAATCATCATGTTGAAAGGATGCCTGCCCTCCCATGTTCATTGCAGCTCTGTTTACAGTAGCCAAAACACGGAACCAACCTAAATGTCCATCGATGGATGATTGGATAAGGAAACTGTGGTATGTATACACCATGGAATACTACTCTGCCATAAAAAAAGAGTGAAATTCTCCCATTTGCAACAACATGGTTGAGCTTGGAGAAACTTATGTTGACTGAAATAAGCAAAGCACAGAGGGAAAAACACTACATGTACTTGTTCATAAGTAGGAGCTAAGAGAGAAAGAAGGAAAGACCACAGCAGTGCATTAGCCTTGCAGAGGAAGAGAGCATACCTAGGGATACAAAGTGAAATGGTGAAAAAGAGGATGGGGAGGTAGGTCAAGGATAATTGGGGAAATAAATGGGTGGGGGACATGGGGTATAATCACAATTTGTGATAATGGGCATGCTGCCAGTATGGATCTGGCCATTACATCTTGGTCACAAGTGGTGACGAACAGCTTTGTATCCCACGAATATTCATAACCAATAATAATAAAATAAAATAAAATAAATTGTAAGTGTGGGGGTTGGAATTCCAATCTACCCTAAAGTATAGATGAGAGGTTCTCTTATCCTTTCACACAGCTTCACCATCGCTAGGACTTACTTGTGTCTTGCAGCATTTGGAGAGCAGCACTTTCCTGAAGTGGAGCAGCACTTTCCTGAGGTGAAAGGTGGGACGACTCTAAGCGTGTGCTTCTGTGAGAATCGGAAGTTCTCTCAGAGCAGGCAAGATGATGTGTTCACTCGCTGAGGGACAACCTGTGTGCTGGCAAGTCAGTCCCAGGGTGAAATGTGGAGAATGAGTCTCTGGTCCCTCAGAGTCTTGGATCTTAACTGGCTCACCAACTCTCCTTCCCTGATCGCGCTGGCACTTTGCTGCAGCAGGCCCACGTTTCCCATCTTTATCAAGGACAGGGATGCTCCTTAAATGCTCTGCCCCTCCTCCTTGCTCCAACACTCCTTTCTCCTCCTACATGAAGCCTGGCTCATTTCTGCTCCAATAGGCTCCATCCAAGTCCAGCTTTGATCTTACTTTCCTAGAGAATCCAAACTAGGAGCTTTGAAAAACTTCAAGGGCACATACCCCACTTTACAAATAAGGTAACAGATTCCAAGAGGTGACTTTCTTAGAGCTATATAGTTAATCATTTGTTTTCTGCCCAACATCACACTGAAGGCAATTGGATAACCTAATGCCTACCCATGACCATATGTTCAAGATTTTCAGTCCCAATCTCAAATGTTCTGTACAGTCATCAGTCTACATTAAGAATTTCACTATCTAAAAAGCATTGTAATTACTACTGCAGACATGCTAAGAAAAACCTTCTGGAAAAAATTTATTACTGTTACTGAATCCAACTTTTCAACTCTGAAACACTGGCTTTCAACTTTTTAGGGTCAGGAACCCACTTCAGGAAGCTTATAAAAGCTATGGACCCTTCCCATACACAAGTATTTACATAAAAACATAACATTTTGCTTCAGTGATTTAACATGCAACATATGACAGTGAAAACCCTTGATCTGATGGTAGAAATGTCAGCATATCTGCTATGTGACCAGGACATATTTAAAACTGGCTTCTAAATCATAACAAAAATTTGTAAACATTTGTATAGTATGACCGATTACAGAGTATACTTAATCCTTACAACAACCCTGTGAGGTAGGTATTAATATCCCAATTTTACCCAAGAGAAAACCACAACTCAAAGGAATCTAAAGATTTGTCAAAATTCACAGAGGTAATAAAGGCAATGCCAGGACTAGAACACAGTCTCTTCATTCCTTGTTCGAAATACCTTCAAATCTAATATTTTCAATTTTGGAATCAGGGCCCTTTGCTAGAAGCCCAGGGGAAACTAAATGTCAAGCCTTTCAACAAGTAATTCTCCTTAAATAGTGGCAAGGGGACTATAGAGATTACCAATTGGAGCCCATCATGCTATTTATGGTTGGACTCTCCAAGAATTATTTCCAGCCAAGGATACCAGAAAGTATATCATTAGTATTGCAGGCTTTTGGGGGTCCAGAAACTAAACACCACTTAAAGGAAAACAAAACAAAACAAAACCCAGTGCAATCAGTGGCAAGACACAGGTTTGTCTTTCATATTTTGTTCATGTGTTTTCATTGTAGTTGTGAATTATTTAGCCTTTTCTCAAACAACAGCTGAAAATTAGTTGTGAAGAGAGCCAAAAACACCAAAAAAAAAAAAAAAAAAAAAAAAAAAAAAAAAAA
>NW_007736656.1:45707-54309 GCF_000696425.1 Galeopterus variegatus
GTGTTGTCCCCTCCAAAACTCATGTGGAAATTTGATCCCCAATGTAGCACTGTTGGAAACTGAGTCATGGGGGCAGATCCCTCATGAATAGATTAGTGTTCTCCCCAGGTAGGGGGAGTAATGAGTGAGTTCTCGCTCTGTTAATTCCCCCAAGAGCTGGTTGTTTACAGGACTCTGGCACCTCCCCTCTCTCTCTTGCTTCCTCTTGCCATTTGATCTGCTTTTACCCACCAGCTGCTTGCCACCTTCTGCCATGAGTAGAAGCAGCCTGAGGCCTGCACCAGATGCATCTGTCCCAGAATAATAAGCCAAATAAACCTCTGTTCTTTATAAGTTACCCAGCCTCAGGTATTTCAATTATAGCAACACAAACAGACTAATACAGAAAATTGGTACTGAGGAGTGGGGTGTTGCTATACAGATACCTGAAAACGTGGATGCAGCTTTGCAACTGGGTGTCAGGCAAAGGATGGAGGAGTTTGGAGGACTTAGAAAAAGACAAAAAGATGGAAAGTTCAAAAGATTTTAGAGACTGGTTANTGAAAATTAGTTGTGAAGAGAGCCAAAAACACCAAAAAAAAAAAAAAAAAAAAAAAAAAAAAAGGCAGAACATCCACATAAGGAGTTTGGATGTGTTGTCCCCTCCAAAACTCATGTGGAAATTTGATCCCCAATGTAGCACTGTTGGAAACTGAGTCATGGGGGCAGATCCCTCATGAATAGATTAGTGTTCTCCCCAGGTAGGGGGAGTAATGAGTGAGTTCTCGCTCTGTTAATTCCCCCAAGAGCTGGTTGTTTACAGGACTCTGGCACCTCCCCTCTCTCTCTTGCTTCCTCTTGCCATTTGATCTGCTTTTACCCACCAGCTGCTTGCCACCTTCTGCCATGAGTAGAAGCAGCCTGAGGCCTGCACCAGATGCATCTGTCCCAGAATAATAAGCCAAATAAACCTCTGTTCTTTATAAGTTACCCAGCCTCAGGTATTTCAATTATAGCAACACAAACAGACTAATACAGAAAATTGGTACTGAGGAGTGGGGTGTTGCTATACAGATACCTGAAAACGTGGATGCAGCTTTGCAACTGGGTGTCAGGCAAAGGATGGAGGAGTTTGGAGGACTTAGAAAAAGACAAAAAGATGGAAAGTTCAAAAGATTTTAGAGACTGGTTAAATGGTTGTGACTAGAATGTTGATAGAAATGTGGGCAATAAAGGCCATGTGGATGATGAGGTCTCAGATAGAAATGAGGAACTTATTGGGAATTGGACAAAAGATAACCCTTGCTACACCATAGCAAGGAATTTGGCTGTATTGTGTCCATGCCCTTGGACTTTGTGGAAGGTGGAACTTAAGAGTTGTGAACTGGAATGTTTGGCAGAAGAAATTTCCAAGCAGCAAAGCATTAAGGGAGCTGCATGGTCACTTTTAACAGCCTACACTGAGTTGTGGCAGCAAAGGCATGATGTAAAGCCAGAATTTAAAAGAGAAGCAGAGTGTAAAGATTTGGAATATTTGCAGCCTGGCCATGTGATAGAGAAGTGGAGAGCAGGATAAAAATGCAAGGGTAAAGCAGATAAACTGGGTGCTAAAGACATTAGTTTGGTGATGAGGCAGCCAGATGCTAAGAAACAGGACAATGGGAAAAAAGCCCTAAAGGCATTTGAGAAGTCTAGAAGGGTGCCCCACCCATCACAGGCCCTGAGGCCTACAAGGACTGAGTTGTACCAGAGGACAGGCCTGGGGCGCAGCTGCCTTCAGGAACCTGCTCCCTGCATCCCAGCTGCTGTGGCTGGAGCAGCCCGAAGTGTGGTTTGTGCAGCAGCTCTGGAGAGTAGAAGCCTGAAACCCCAGTGGCATCCATGTTGTGTTAAGTCTGCAGGCCAGCAGGATGTGAGAGCAGTAGAGTTGTGGCAGCCTCCACCCAGATTCCAGAGGATGTATGAAAAAGCCTGCAAGCCCAAGCAGAAGACCATGCAGAGGCCATCTACTAGAGCAATGCTGAGCAGGAGAGTGGGATTGGAGCCCCCACAGAGAGCCCCCACCAGGGAAATGTCTAGTACAGCCAAGGCAGTGGGGCTGCCACCAGGACCCCAGAACTGCAGGGCCACCAGTAACATGCAACACTGGCCTGGAAAAGCCACAGACACCAGCATGGCCCACTGGGCTGTGCCTGGCAGAGCTGTGGGAATGAGGCTGCCTGATGCTTTGGAGGCCCAGATGCCCCAGTGTGGCCAGGATGTAGGAGTTGGGGTCAAAGAAGATTATTTTGGAACTTTAAGACATAATGTCTGCCCTGCTGGGTTTTGGACTTGTTTGGGGTCTGTTTCTCCTTTCTTTTGGCCTACTCCTCCTTTTTGGCATGGGAATGTATACCCAACGTCTGTTCCACCATTGTATCTTGGCAGTAGATAAATTTGTCTTTGATTTTTACAGGTTCACAGCTGGAAGGAGTTTAGCCTTTGGTCTCAGATGAGACTTTCGACCTTGGACTTTGGACTTTTAAGTTAGTGCTGGAGCAAGCTAAGACTCTTGAGACTGTTGGGATGGAATGATTGTATTTTGTATGTGAGAGTGAGATGAGTTTTGGGTGGTCAAGGGAAGAATGATGGAGTTTGGATGTGTTGTCCCCTCCAAAACTCATGTGGAAAAAAATTTTCTAAGACGCCCGGTAAGGGGATCTTAACCCTTGACTTGGTGTTGTCAGCACCATGCTCTCCCAAGTGAGCTAACTGGCTGTCCCTATATAGGGATCCAAACCCATGGCCTTGGTGTTATAAACACCACTCTCTCCCAAGTGAGCCACAGGCCAGCCCCCTCATGTGGAAATTTGAGCTCCAATGTGGCAGTGTTGGAAACTTATTGAGTCATGGGGGTGGATCCCTCATGAGTGAATTAGTGCTCTCCCTAGGTGGGGGGAGTAATGAGCGAGTTCTTGCTCTATTAGTTCCCGTGAGAGCTGGTTGTTTACAGGATCCTGGCACCTCCTCTCTCTCTTGCTTCCTCTTGCCATGTGATCTGCTTGTACCCGCCAGCTGCCTGCTGCTTTCCACTATGAGTAGAAGCAGCCTGAGGCCTGTGCTAGATGCAGCTGTACCAGAATCGTAAGCTAAATAAACCTGTTTTTTATAAATTACCCAGTCTCAGATATTTCTGTTATAGCAACATAAACAGACTAAAACATATACCAAAGGGAAAATATTAGAGCCAGAAAACAAACTCCCAAGCTTTATAAAAGATTAAGATGCTAGGAAATTTGCAAAATGTCCATAGAGAAATACCTCTCTGTGGGGAAGGCAGAATGAGAAACCCTAATCCATCCCTAAGCCAGAGATTTCATTATCTCCACAAAGTTTCAGGCCATATTCTTGGTGACCTAGAACTCCTCCGTTAGCTATCTGTTCAAAGAAGGAAAGATGAGAAAGCTCTGTGACTTTATGCCATTGTTTCTGAGGCAGTAGAACTGGGCTAGATGAGTAGAAATTAAATCCTGACCAAGGATTGTGGCAATTACATGAAAGTTTCCAAAGGCTTGTGGCAAATGAGAAAAATATGGTAACACTGTTGCTACTTTGTAAAGATAGCTATCCAGCTTAGAGCACTGTCCCTCATTACAGGACCACATACACCAAACATTCTTCAAAATGTCTGATAAAATGAGAGTAATAGAACCAACGTCCTTCACCCAGCTTTGTGTCTATGAGTCAGAGTGTCTATCCAACCAGTGCCTTAGTTCCAGTTTCTTCTGGGCTCTGGCCAGGCACTTTAAACTCCATCCCAGTTAGCATCAACAAGAGCAAATACCTTCCACCATGTTGGAAAGGGCTCCCAGACCCCATCCTAATCTACCAGCCTTGCTCCCCCAAACTCTGGAAACTCACAGCTATTCTTCAAAATGCCTGCTTTACAACCCCAAACCTAGATATATAACAAACTTTGACTCCCTCAGAAGGCCCACATTGTGGGAACTCTCTGTATCTACATGGGAGTATTTTTTTAAAAATTGCACAAAAGCACCTCCCCCAAAAAGGCTCTTTCATCAAGGGGTGAAAACCTAGCTTTTTGTTCCATCCCATCCCCAGCTTCAGCAAAGACCCTTAACCCACCCTTCAGCACTGATCTCTTCTCCTACAAGAGAGGTGTTTTTTCTATGGTCCTTGGGCTTCCTAGATTTCAGTGACCCATGAATTAGATACCATTTTGGGGGGGAGTATTTTTGGTTTTTTTCCTTCAGCTTCTTTGTTATTTGGGGATAAAAATGTTTCTTCTTTCTTCTTTGGGTTATGTGTTTTCCAAATTTCTCACAACTTCATTTTCCTCCCTTTTGCACATAGCATGAGGGCCAAGAGAGAGCCCAAGGTAAGTTGCAGCTGGACAACCCACAGCAGCAAAGAGGGTACTTTAGGGAAAGAGAGACAGCAACATTATCCCTTCTACTGTGCCCGTGGATATGGCACTAAGGGCACAGGAAGCTTCCCATTCCTGACTCACTTCAGACTCCTGTCCAGCACCTGTAACATCACCCCAGTTACCAGGCAAAGAGAAACCACGAGGAGGGTCTGAATCCTTAGCCTACACATGTCAGCTGGTCTTCTACCCTTAGCCCAACAGCAATTAAAAAGGTAACTTCAGTACCCATTCTGGGGGTCTCCAAATATGTTAGCCCCCTTCCTACCTACACACCAGAAAGACAGTCCTTGGAAACTCCCCAATGCCCTACAGTAGGCCATGACATTATCTCCCCACTATATATGAGCTCTTCCAGAGGAAGGTCTTGTTCATCTTCTACCCTCAGTAACTAGCTAGTACTTGGCATACAGCAGACACTCAGAGTTTGTAGGAAGAAAGGGAGAAAAGGTAGAAAGCAGAGAGGGAGGGAAGGAGGTTTCCTCTTTCTTATTTTCATCTCTGATTTTCTTATAAGTTTTTGCCATTACCTTCTTTCTCTTCTTAGCCTTTGCCCTCTCCTCGATGTTCACTTATCTTTTCTTTGTTCAAGACCATATATTCTCTACCTAGATCATTTTATCTCCTAATTACCCTCCCTCTGTTGCTGTAGCCTAACTTCTCTGCCATTTTTCTTCTCTGTCTATAATCTTATTTTGGTTTCTGCTTGCTTGCTCTCTTTTTGTTATCCCTTCTCTGCCTCATCTAATTATATTTTTCTTTATGACAAGGATCAGACAGAGCTAAAGTAAGTAAAAGAGGAAGCAATAGCTAAGAAGAGTATCATCTGACCACCCACAAAGGCAAAGCCCATCAGTCTAGTCCATACAAGTAATTCATTTCTTTTTCCCTTTGTCTTATCCCAAAGGATGAGAAGTTTCCATTCACGTGTTTTCTAACCTATTCTCCGGCTTCTCCAGGGTCACCCTAAAAGCTCTTCCAATTACCATCAACCTAGGAACTGACACTTTGAAAGGCTACAGCTGGGAAACTAGACAGTAGAAAGAGGAAAGAAGGAGCCTTCAGGAGGGAACACAGCCCTGCCAACACTTTGATTTTGTTCTAGCCTCTAGAACTGTGATAGAATAAATTTGTTATTCTAAAAAAAAAAAAAAGGCTATAAACTGTGAAAAAATGGGCAACAACTCGTACTTTGCCTTTCAGCACAGTGCCAGAGAAGAGGCAGCTCCAGGTCCTATAATGAGTGACAGCAAATGCCCCCAGCTAGCATCCCAAGACTGGAGAAGAGTCCTTGCTTAACACCACTGCCATATTCCTTGTGCCCCTATGCCATTTTCTGATCATAATCCAAACTCCCAGAGTTGATACCACTGTGAGCTCCCTCTTCCCAGCTCGAATGTAGATTCAAAAGTTTTTTGGTCTCCTCAAATTCTCTCGAAATAGGAGAAAAGAACAAAACTTAGGATACTTAAGAATTCAACCTCATCTTCCCGCTAGAATCCAGCACTCTCTCCCACTTGGTTTAGCAGCACGAGGGCAGGTTTTCAGAGGGTGGGGACAAACACCACCTTCTAGCTTTAGGTATGTTGGTGATGCTGCAATGGAGGGGAGAGCTAAAAGGTTAAAGAAGCAAATCAACAAAGACTTTCCCATTTCAGAATGTGGATACATAACTAAAATTATACATCTAGTATCCTAACAACATTAGGAAGAGGATCTAAGCAGGCCATGGAGAGGCCATTTATAGCAACTACCTGCCTAAATAAATATTTACTACTGCATAAATATCATGTATCACCCCCAACCCAAGACTCCTGCTACTCTGACACCACTCACCAGACCCACAGCCATTGAAGGGTATTCAGTCTCAACAAGATTGAATCCCAAATTCTTAATAGCCTTTAAAATTACATCTGGACTGCTGTTTAATTATCTCTGCAATATTGTTTCTATCTTCCAGGACCACTTACAGTTAAAGGTACTAATTCAGGAGAAAGGAAAAGGTAATTTTTTTCTTACTCCAGGCTTGTCCCTTTAGGTCAGAAATGACTATCCGGTGATATCCCACCTTCTTTTCATTTTGGTTCCCAACAACTATGGTAAGTCTTCTCTAATTACTGCCACCATGGATGCCCCCAATCCCACAATGTCCAGCAACTCTGGAGAGTCCACATCTGCATTCAGTCTAATATCATTTCAGGATTCCAAGTAAGGACCACAACAAAAGTTTGCCTCATTAACAGACAAATTTTAGAGCTCTGTGCAGCTAGTACACCCAACTTAAACTACAACCCCGAATGCCTGCAGTAATTAGAGAGCAAAGTGAACTCTCCCACTATGGAGAGAAATCAATGAGGACATATTTTGTTCAATCCCTTGAACGTAAAAACACACTTAACTGTGAAGTGACTTCTCCATTGTCATCAAAGTGATTTGAAAAGTCATTTTGGGAATTACTTTTTCTCCTGTCCAGTAAGGAGGATAGGGAAAATATACGGCTGTATCATAAGAGATGAGGGGAGAGGTCCAAAAGGAAAGCAGGTGTGTCCCGAATGGTAGAAACCGCGGGCCTGTCTCGCTTGGGAGGAATCTCTGAATTGGTGCAGGGGCTGGCTGGGTCTGTTGACCCTAATTGGTTCCAGGATTCATTAAATTAATGACTAAGGTCCCAAGGAGATCACTCAAAGAGGAGGAAGCATGTCCGCACCCCTCTTGAGTCAGAAAACCTGGCTAAAAATCCTCAGCCTTGAGCGAGACGTCATCTGCCCGGCTGGCGGCTCACGCTCAGCATTCACGGGTGTAACTACACATTTCACCCAATTTAATATTCACTGGATAGCCCCCCTTCCCAGGACGGGCTTTGAAATTCTCCAGGGGTCCCTCCAAAGGCCACCACAGAGACCAGGTGCATTATCTAGCAAGGCCTGAGCAGCTCCGACCTCAACTCTTCACAACAGACAGAATATTTTTCCCTTAGCCACTGTCACTCCAAAAATACGTGGCTCTGCCACAGCTCAGGGGCTCAGCAACCCCACAGGGCTTCCGTCCTCCAGCTTGCGGACGCCTGCTGCACACCAGCCGGCCGACCCAAGGCTCCGGGCCGCGCCCGCGAGAGGACGCCCGGCGGGGCGGCCAACGCCTCCCAACGGCCGCGGGGCCACGCCCCCTCCCTCTCACCGGTCGCAGTGCCACGCCCCTCCCTCCCAACGGCCGCGGGGCCACGCCCCCTCCCTCTCACCGGTCGCAGTGCCACGCCCCTCCCTCCCACCCTCTCACCGGCCGCGGGGCCACGCCCCCTCCCTCCCAACGGCCGCGGGGCCACGCCCCTCCCTCCCAACGGCCGCGGGGCCACCCCCCTCCCTCTCACCGGCCGCGGGGCCACGCCCCCGCCCGGTGCGCCCTGTCCAGGGACCCTCACGTTCATAGACGCGGGGGACACCGGGTGCGGGCAGAGCAGCTCCGGCCGGACCCGCGGGGTGGGCGTTCACCAGCGCTTCTCCCCCTCTCTCTCCCCTCCCAGTCTCGTCTGCGTCTGAATGGGTTGGACGGTCTCAGCCGCTCGCGGGTCACGGCATCATGGCGGCGGGGCGGGCGCCCCTTTCTCCCCCCAGCCCCCCTCGGACGTGAAGCAGTCTCTCCCCTTCCCTTCTGCACTCTACCGAGCTCACAAACCTCCCAGTCACCCTCGCGTCATCCGGGGCGAAGGAGGCTCTGGCGGACCTAAGGCGGCCATCCTGCCCCCTCCACCGTGTGGTCCCCTTGTCGTGAAGCATCCGAGGCATCTGTTCTCCGGTGGCTCCCTTGTTTCTGCCCCCTTAGGTCTTTCTGGCATCTTCTATGCTGTCCTTGACCTCCCTCTTCCAGGACTCAACCGTTTACCACCTATACCGCCCTCGTGTTGGGACTCCTTCAGGTCCAGAGGGCTGGTGTGCAGGGAAAGCAGCACTCGCCACAATTTGTGCTGTTTTGTGCTCAGTTTACTAAACTCATACACCTAATAAATACAATCTTTAAAAACACTTTTACGTGAACATTTACTCCTTGATTACAGGTTGAATTATTGAATACCTCCCATATTATTTAGATTACAATTAGCGGGGGCTCTGGATGGCGGGACTGGGGGGATCCAGTCGGTGTGACGGGGGTGGACCCAGGCGGGAGAGGAGGTGACCCAGGCAAGACGGGGGGGGGGGGGGG
>NW_007736656.1:55279-55858 GCF_000696425.1 Galeopterus variegatus
GGGGGGGGGGGGGGGGGGGGGGGGGGGGGGGGGGGGGGGGGGGGGCCGCAGAGGGCCACGGAGCCAGCGGGAAGGAGAGCCAGGGTTCCGGTGTGCAGGACAGCCGGGGCTCCAGTGGGCAGACGGTCCAGGGCTCTGGTCGGCGTGAGAGCAGGGGCTCTGGTCAGTAGGACAGCATTGGCTCCAGTGGGCCAGAAGCTGGAGCTCCAGTCGGTGGGACGGCAGGGACTCCGGTCAGTGGGATGGCATTGGATCTGGTGGGCAAGAGGTCTAGGTCTCCAGTTAGTGGGACAGCAAGGACTCTGGTCAGCAGGATGGCATTTTCTGTGATGGGCCAGACAGCCAGGGCTCCAGTCAGTGGGACGGCAAGAACCCTAGATTGCGGGATGGCATTGGCTCCATTGGGCAGGAGGTGCAGGGCTCTGGTTGTTGGGACAGCAAGGACTCCGGTCAGCGGGATGGCATTGGCTCCATTGGGCAGGAGGTGCAGGGCTCTGGTTGTTGGGACAGCAAGGACTCCGGTCAGCGGGATGGCATTGGCTCCAGTGGGCAGGAGGTCCAGGGCTCTGGTTGCTGGGT
>NW_007736656.1:56971-60163 GCF_000696425.1 Galeopterus variegatus
TGGCATTGGCTCCAGTGGGCAGGAGGTCCAGGGCTCTGGTTGTTGGGACAGCAAGGACTCCAGTCAGCAGGATGGCATTGACTCTTGTGGGCCAGAGAGCTGGGACTCCGGTCAGTGGGATGGCAAGGACTCCGGGAGGTGGGATGGCATTGGCTCCAGTGGGCAGGAGGTCCACGGCTCCAGTTGGTGGGACAGCAAGGACTCCGGTCAGCGGGATGGCATTAGTTCCAGTGGGCGAGAGAGCCGGGCCTCGGGTCGGTGGGACGGCAGGGACTCCAAAAGGCAGCATGGCATTGGCTCTGGTGGGCAAGAGGTCCAGGGCTCTGGTTGGTGGGGCGGCAAGGACTTCAGATGGCAGGATAGCTTTGGCTCTGGTGGGCCAGAGAGCCGGGCCTCTGGTTAGTGGGACGGAGGGACTCCAGTCAGTGGGATGGTAGGGATTCCAGTCGGTGGGAAGGCCAGGGATGTCAGACTCCATTTCTATGTTTTTCCTCATCATTCATTAAACGCTCCTCACGTTCAACATCACTCTGTTTGCTTCCTCGGTGCTCAGGCACATGGCCCTTGTTTTAGGCCGTTTTGTGTTGCTATAACAGAAATACCTGAGACTGGGTAATTTATAAAGGAAAGAGGCTTATTTGGGTTACGATTCTGGGACAGCTGCATCTGGCACAGGCCGCAGGCTGCTTCTACTCATGGTGGAAAAGTGGCAGGCAGCCGGCAGTTATGA
Source organism: Galeopterus variegatus (assembly GCF_000696425.1). NCBI lineage: Eukaryota > Metazoa > Chordata > Mammalia > Dermoptera > Cynocephalidae > Galeopterus > Galeopterus variegatus. The sequence continues at coordinate 57,702 of NW_007736656.1, forward strand.
GCAGATCACATGGTGAGAGGAAGCAAGAGAGAGAGAGGAGGTGCCAGGGTCATTTTAAGCAAGGAGCTCTCGTGGACCTAATAGAGCAAGAACTTACTCATTACTCCTCCTCCCCCAGGGAGAGCATTAATCCATTCATGAGGGATCCGCCCCCATGACTCAAACAGCTCCCGTTGGAGATCAAATTTCCACATGAGTTTTGGAGGGGACAACACACCCAAACTCCATCAGCCCTCCACTTCAGTCTCTTCAGTCCTGTTGTGTGGTCTGCAATAGCGGAAGAGCCTGAAGCAGAAGCGCAGGCAGGTGGAGAACAAGCGGAGGCACCTGAAGCACCAATTGGACTTCGCCGGTTTTCCTTCTCCTCCGTTCATAAGTGATCCGCCCCCACGAGCCAAACTGTTTCCAATACTGATGCACTGCCTGCGAGAAGCACAAGACGAGGAACATGAAGTACAAGAAGAGGATCCAGTAGACCCAGTTACAATTGATTGTTATTATTACTGCCATCTCACTTGATCTGCCCAGATGGAAGTGTGCCAGGTCCCAGAGGTGGCAGTCTTTAAGTCCCTCTAAGCCCTGTAGTCCGCCTGCTGCCTCCACTCCTTCCCAGGCTCTGTCTTTGCTGTTTCCGTCCTCCCAGACCTTCCCTTTCCATCTAACAGCTGTTCATCCATCCTATTCCCCTTCTATCTTTCCCAGGCCCTTTATTCCTTCCCAAACCTTCTAAGACCCCTCTGCTCCCCAGAGTCTTATAATATGCCTGCTACCATCCTAACTTCTCAGTCTGGGAAACTCAACTTCAAAAAAAGAAAGAAAGAAAGTATGATTGAGTTCTTTGAATGCTTCAATGGCTTCAACAGCAGACACAACATATATACTACAAAACTTAAGTTCATCACAGAAAAATGAATTAAAAAATCAATTAATCAATTAATAAAAAGTAGGTTTATAACACCACCCCCTCCTCAAGCAAAAATTAAGCTTTGTTTCTTACACTTATCCTTGCACTTTCCCAGGGCAGAGGCAGAGAGAGAGAGGCTCAAATGGTTAGTTTGTGATTGATGAGATGAGTATTTTCCATTTTTCTTTTTATTACCTATGCTTTCTACAAGGTAAATAGATTTTTCAAGAAATTTCAATTTCAAGAGAGCCAGAGACACTGTGGGAACAGGGAGGACCAGACCAAGCCTTTGGACGGTCTGATTGAGAAGTCTGTCTGCTCTTTCGGCGAGCCTCCCCTAATACCTTCAGGTCTTTTCCACACAGTGTGGCTCTAATACAAAGGGGAAGAGGCATGGGTGGCTGAGGGGACTGTGAGAGGACTGTTGTGGAAAGTTAGTGGGGCTGTGACCACAGTTTGGGAGGCAGAGGAACCTAAATAAGTCGTCCTGAGGGACCAGCCAGCCCACCTTGCACACGTGTGTGTGTATGTGAGAAAAGCAGGTGTAGAAGTGAACTGGGAGCAGGCTGCCCTGTCACAAAGGACTCCCCACATTTTGTTCAATCACCCCCCCCAATTCTATTCCTTTCTTGCTCTACTTCCCCATTCACTGGTAAGTGTAAAGCCAGATTCCAAATTAAGATATTGAAGCATTCAAAATAGTTTGGGAGAGTCTAGAGGTTGAGATTTGGGCTTTGAAATGAGAAAGGGCCAGCTTTCATCGAAGCTCTCCCACCTATGAGGTGTGTAACCTTGGGTGAGCTATCTAAACTCAGAGCCTCTGATTTCTCATCTCTAAACAAGTGATAACAATACCTCTTGTAAGGATGCCCGTCCATCACAGTGCCTGTCATAGTCAATGTCCAGATAATGAGAGTTAGCAGCCCTCTTCCTGCTTTTCCACCAGTATCTCACCCAGGAGCCTCTGGCCACCTTTAGCATGTGTCTTATTCTCATCTGTATCCCCAACTCTCGGTGTGGATTCAGTATGAGATGGTGGAGCTGTTTTCCATTTCAAAGGGCCCTTTGCAGACTCTGAGGAAGGGTGCCTCCTGACCCCTGACAGACCCTTAATGTGTCTGGGCTCCAGTTTCTCTGGAGGAGTCCAACCAGAGCTGGAGTTCCTCTTCCCCCAGAGGGCATGGAGAGTTTCACTCAGGCTCTGACCCAGCCTCCTAAATGTGGAGTGCCCCACTGAGGGCCAAGGGTAAAAGGGCCCCCCCATTCCCAATCCAAGGCTGACCCGAATGCCTCCACACCCTTCTACCCTCCCTGGGAGGAAACACTTCTGTCACAAGACCATGGGATACTGTCTCAAGATGGTTATTAGAAGGACCCCACAAAACCCCTACCCAATCTATTTTCCATGGTTAATTTTTTAGAAAATAAGGGCTGACATGAGAAGTTCTGGAAGAAACACCCTCAAGAAATCTAAGTCTCTTGGGACTTAGAGGAGGAAGCAGACAGTATTGGGCTTGCAGAATTCCCAAATGAGGGAAACGAGCCAACATTTCAGAGG
>NW_007736656.1:61279-61835 GCF_000696425.1 Galeopterus variegatus
AAAAAAAAAAAAAAGAGAATGGGTTTTATCCTGGCGTGATGACCTCTTTCTCTCCTCTTGGACCTCCTGAAGGGAACAAAATAAGCAAAAACAGACACAGACACACCTTTAGTAAGATACACACAGAAATAGTAACTAAGAAAGAAAAAAAAATAATCCCGGAGATAAGCATGTAGTGAAAGAAGGAAAGCAAGGCAGAGAAAGCCAAATAGACACAGCAGCAGAAAGATAGAAATGGATGATGGACGGGGAGGGGGTGGGGAGACTGATGGCAGAGAAAGGAGCAATGAAAGTCAACGTGATCAAAAGCAAGACGTGAGAGGGGAGGATATCAGAGAGCCCCCAAGGAGCCAGAGACACGGGCAGGTGCAGACACCGAGGCTCAGACCCCGCTGGTCACCCAGGGGCTCTCTGACCTCACGGGCTGGCTCTCTCGCCACACCAGTCCTTCCCCTCCATTCTCAGCTCCAAGGGAAGGGGAGAAAGATGCTTGCAAGGCTGCGAGGCTTCAAGTTTGGAAAGAGGAAATCAGAATAAAGGCCAACTTAGACGAGGC
>NW_007736657.1:0-3855 GCF_000696425.1 Galeopterus variegatus
CGCGACACTGAGGGTTGCGGTCCGTTGCCAGACACGAAAAAAGACAAAAAAAGGAAAAAAATAAAAAAATAAAAAAATAAATTCAAGTAAGAGCCCATTTAGTTTCAAAAATTTTTTTTTCTTTTAAAAATTTTTTGGTGGCTGGCTGGTACAGGGATGGAACCCTGGACCTTGGTGTTATCAGCACCACGCTGAGCTAACTGGCCAGCCCTAGCATCAAAAACTCTTACTGAGCACCTACTATGTGTAGGCACAGTGCTAAATACCAGGGATATGAAGGTTAATAGGAGGTCATCATAAATCATATTTTTGTAAATTGAATCATGTTGTAAATGTATTAGAATTGCATTATGTTAGAGTTCAAGGTGGAAGTTAGAGATGATCAGGTTTTTGTCCCTCCTCTTTTTTTTTTTTTTTTNCCTGGATTGGAAAGATGGGACTCATGCTGTGTGGAGGTCCCATTGACTGATCCAGAAACAAACAAGGTGCATGAACAGGGAAATAGCGGGACTCCAAGATGACTAAATTTTGGGTCCTTGTGAAAAGAATGTAATGTTATGAATAGAGATAAGAGAAATCAGGATAAGAGGTAATTTGTGGGAGAAAAATACGTTTGGTTTTATTCATGTTGCCTTTGAGATACCGACAGAATATTCAAGTGGAGGTGTGCAAAGTGGTGACTGGGGCATGGGCGCCTGGGAGCTGTGGGAGCTGGCACTGAGGGCTGAACGTCACAGCAGAAGGGTGGCTGCTGAAACCACGAGGGTGCCTGGGATCGCCATGGAAGGAACACAGAGTAGGCCACAGAGCAAATACTCACTTAGGGCCGATGGTACAAAGAAGGGTTAGAGAGAATGAGAAGGGGTTACTGAGAACTAGGATGTGTTAGTCTGCCTGGGCTGCCATACAAAGTACCGCAGACTGGGTGGCTTAAAAAACAGAAATGTATTTCCTCACAGTTTTGGAAGCTACAAGTCCAAGATCAAGGTGTTGGCAGGATTGGCCTCACTGGAGGCCTCTCTCGTTGGCATGGAGATGGCTGTCTTCTGTGTCTTCACATGGTGGCCCCTCAGTCTGTGTCTGTGACCTAATCGCACCTTATAAGGACATCAATTGTATAGGATTAGGGCCCACCCATATGACCTAATTTTACCTTATTACCTCTTTAAAGACCCTACCCAAATATGGTTACGTTCTCCCTTCAATTTTTAACTTTGGATTTTCCTGTACTTAAAGTTCTTTAAAACAGTAATCAATCACTGACATCGAGCTATTGTACAGAAAGTGAATCACAAGTTGCTTTTGTCTTTTGGATCATGCTTCTGTGTTTTCAGAGCAGGTTGTTCTCCCCGGTTAGCTTGATGAAATCCCACCTGCAGCTTTCTGAGTATGTCCAATCCCAGACTCTGTCTGACCTGGATACAAAAGGCTGTCCTCGGGGCTGGCAGTGATGCACCCTGAACTTTGCCACTGTTGCCTCTTGGATCTTGGATCTCATTTCTATTTATTGTTGTATATAGAGCATTCTTTGCTCTTAGTTGATTGACACGGAGGCTCCTCTTCTGTTTGGCTTCCAGTGAGGCCAGGAGAGTAGAGAAGCCAGACACTCTTCCTTCTCCCACCCCTGCTGGTGCCTCCTTGAGGCTCCTCTTCTGTTTGGCTTCCAATGAGGCCAGGAGAGTAGAGAAGCCAGACACTCTTCCTTCTCCCACCCCTGCTGGTGCCTCCTGCGGCAGCTGCTTCCCTTTGGCTCCATCTCCCACAGGACAGATCCGTGGGTTCCAGCTGCCACCAGGTGACCCTGGCTCCTGGGCTGAGGGAATTCACCCCTTGTGTGCCCCAGTCCTGTGGGTGGTGGAGGCTGTCTGCTCTTTCCATTCCCTGGGTTGCCTCACTGTCCCGTGTCTGGTATTCTAGCACCATCATGGTATTTACAGCCAATTCTCTATATTAACCCCCCTCTGCTTGAATATGCAGAATGGTTTTGTTGACCTGTAGAAACATCATGGTCAGGAAAGTCAGATACTTCAGAAAGATGGAAGAAATGAGAATGGGAAATGGTTGGATCTTTGAGCATTGAGTGTAGAAGCCAGAATTCTAGGGCTTAAGAAGGGGATCTTTACCAGCCGGATGGGTTTATACCAATCCTCATTAAGGTTTTCATTGGTACATATTTTTGAGATCAAGCACCTTTTCATGTTTATCGACCATCTGGGTATTCTCTCCTTTTGATATGCTCATTCATCTTTAGCCTCCACCTGCCAGCACTCCCCTCCCTCCCCGCCTTTTTTTGGTTTTCTTATTGATTTGGAGTTCTTAATATGAATCCTATATCAGTTATTTCTGTTACAAATACTATTCTCATTCTAGGGCTAGTCATTTTTTAGTGTCTCTTAAATAGAGGTTCTTAATTTTAATGTATCAGTCTTTTCCTTTTTAATTAGTGTCCTTGGTATCTTGATTAATCTTTCTCTATTTGAGGAGAGAGAATATATTATCTTCTAAAAACCTTATAGTTTTGCCTTCCATAGACTTTTTAAATCACAATTTTTTTCAAAATAAAAGGTATAAATTCAATTAACAATTAAAAAATGAAGCAAAACCATTTTCTAGATTCTTCATTCCTGTATGCCACACCTTCCCCATCTGTTTGCTTTTATTTATTTATTTATTTTCAGGTTAGTATGACTGTAGACTATTTACTGTTTAAAAAAAAAGACTTTTCTTCCTCCTAAAGTACATCCTTTAGTGAAGGTCTGCATGTGGTGAACTCTCTAAAGCTATTGTATTTCTGAAAACGTCTTTTTTTTGGGGGGGGTTCTTAATTTGAAAATAGTTTGGTCAGGTATACAGTTATGGGCTGATAGTTATTTTCTCTCAATACTTTGAAAATACTATTCTGTTGTCTTCTCCACATGCTCTGTCTTTCAAAGTAATCTGTCTTCTCTGTCAGGTAGCTTTTGGGATTGAGTCTTGATTGTCTTCAGTTCCACTCTGCTGTATCTAGGTTTCAATCTGTACTTATTATGTTCAGTATTTTTGGTTATTGTGGAAAATGAACTGCACATCTGATTTAAAAACAAGAACTGCAGTGTAGGAAGGAAGGAGGGGAGAGCTCACCGCACTGCAGATCTGAACACATCCACCTCACAGATGTTCTTTGTACATGGTCTTTGTAGCCTGAGAACATCCTCTTCCCCCTCACTCCACAGGTGCCTGTGAATAGCAGGGAAGCAGGGGCCTGGTGCTGTACAGGTAAGGGACAGGAGACCTCATGAGGCCTGGTATGGGAGGGAAAGATAGACCCTGTTGTCGAGACACTTCAAAAGGCTATTTGAAAGGGGTCTTAGTGCTTACCCAGGAAAACCTTTAGGGTCTATCATGTTGGGAGAACTTTCCTTTCTCCAACTACTGGCGTGTAGTACCACCTTATACTGAGGGACTTATTTCTTCCCCCTCCTCTATGCTTACCCAGGAAAACCTTTAGGGTCTATCATGTTGGGAGAACTTTCCTTTCCCCAACTACTGGCGTGTAGTACCACCTTATACTGAGGGACTTATTTCTTCCCCCTCCTCTATGGACATACCATCTACACACTTACATCTGTATATTCATAGATACGCTTTTCCTGAGATTATGACCACTTGTCTTCATTAGCAGAGCTCCTCCAGGGAGATGGACATGGTGAGCACCTGGACAAGTCCTTCTTAAATTAAATTTCCTTTTATTGCACTTCCATTGCCTGATTACACAATTCTTACATATCTAGCACATTCAACGTATCAATATGGCAAACCTTATATTCTCTTAGATGTTTTAGTACTGTTCATAAATTTAGAAAGGTTTCTTTTTTT